>NC_046666.1:111747123-111749427 GCF_010883055.1 Belonocnema kinseyi | reverse complement strand
CACCGCTATGAGAAATGTATCAGCCTTGGAGGAGATTATGTTGAGAAATAAAAAAAAAAATTCTTAAAAACGTTGTTTTTCTTGCTCAGGCCGGAAACTTATAAATCCACCCTCGTATTCATGTAAAAAATTATTTGAACATCGGCTGCGCAACAAGATAGACAAATATGCAAACGTTGAAAAATAAACTGTTCATATCCCTTTTAAAAGTTAAAAATGGCCTATCTCTTGAAAAAGTGTAAGGGAGCTCATATGTAAAGTATAAATCAAAGACTGTCCTAGCTTTCGAAAAATACCCACATTATTTGTAATTAGGGGCCTTTTTTAATGTATTAGAAATCATTATGTTTAGTATTATACTATATTTTATTAATAAAAATATTAATTTATTTAATATTATTAGCCATTTTTATATCTGTATACGTGAAATCACTCTTAGCGCTTTTTTCAATTACTTGAGAATGAAACAGTTATTCACTTATTTTTATGCATGGCTGAATGGCGAGGATATGGAAAGCTAGAAGTTTATGATCAGTCGCATCAAGCATTGCGATATTTTAGTACTGACATGTATTATGATATAACTAATCCATAGTACAGTTCGTACTAGGAATCGTAAATGTTAATAAATGTACCATCTCAAATGAATATAAACAGCAGAAGTTGATAACACTATTCAAGACAATTATGGTCAGCAAAATAAAACAAATGCGATCGAGGATACCTATAAACCTCTAAAATTGTGGCCTGCCATAGTTATATGGCAGTTGAAAGGAAAAATTAATTCTGCAATCGACTTTTTTTCTGTATAAAAATTATTAAAAATAATAAGAAGTTGGATGTGAAAAAATACTATAAGGAAAGAAAAGAGAGAGGGTCGAAAATATGAAGAGATCCTACTTTCGTTATTTCGACAAGTCTGTCGCCATCTACTGGACTTCAGAACCATTCATTCCCCCAACAGTGGCTCTCACCGTAAAGAGAAACTTCCCCCTGCGCTCTCACCTTCCAGGAAAATTTTCATAATTGGCATTAGTAGAAAAGGTCTTAGTGGCCAGCCGCCGCGTGAAAAGACCGTTGAGAAACCAGTGGTCATTTTCAACGGTAGCCGAATGGTCCCCAACGGTCTTTCAACGGTTTCCGAACGATGTATTTTCGTAAGGGCGGATTTAGGCATATGAAGGCCCTATAGGCTAAAAAATTAACTACTGTCGTGTGGAACTTTTATTTATATTACATAACGTACATTATACAAGGTAAAATTGAAATTCATCGGATGATTCATATAATGTTTCGATTTACTAAATAAATTGCATATGTGAGTTGAAAAAAAAATCAATATTTTGAGTCATTTTTTGTGAACATTTTTTCACAGCACGCTCAGATGGCATCTGTGCAGAAAAAATCCAAAATTTTTGAAAATTTACAGCACGGAAATTCTGCTGCCCCCTTCCCATCCACGAAACGGTGCCACCCTAGACTGAAGCCTATGTATCCTATATATATATATAGGATACATAGGCTTCAGTCTAGGGTGAACTAGGGTCTTTTGTGAACATTTTTTTACAGCACGCTCAGATGGCATCTGTGCAGAAAAAATCCAAAATTTTTGAAAATTTACAGCACGGAAATTCTGCTTAAATAAATAAATCAAGAAACTGATTACCCAATACAAAACGGGAGATTGTTCGCCAAAAAAACTGTCATGAATTTTTTGAGGCTCTCGTTTAAGATACATTTGTTTATGTAACTTTTCCATAACATTTACATTTTGTTAAGGCTGCTGGACACTATTAGGTAGGTTCAGGGGCGTCGGAGCCATGTGGGCTGGGTAATACCACATTTAAAATTGGTACTCCTTTAATGAGAGCGTAACTAATAAGGTTTTATTAATGAAAACTAAGTGCTTTTTTCGTGTGTAATTTTGTGCCTGTTCTGTGTTTAAAAAAGGTAATTTTACTTAAAGTTATACGTATTTAAAGAAAGGTTGAAGTATTGAAAATATTTGTTTGAAAAGTGCGTGTGTGTGTCTTTTTAAAGACACAAATACATACTCACTCACTCAGTTACTTGCGAAACCTACCTATTAGTGTTCAGCAGCCTTAACAAAATTTAAATTTTGTGGAAAAATAACATAAACAAATTTATTTTAAACGAGAGCCTCAAAAAATTCTGACAGTTTTTTTGGTTAACAACCCCTCATTTTGTATTGGGTAATCAGTTTTTTGATTTATTATCTATATTATATTCAGTTAAACATGAGTAAATAATGTAACAATTACATACTTGGTACTCAAAATAGAA
>NC_046666.1:111743968-111747023 GCF_010883055.1 Belonocnema kinseyi | reverse complement strand
GACTCGCTGTATCGACCTAAAAGGAGAGTATATTGAAAAATAAAACCGACTTTGGCCAAAAAAACGTCTCCGTGTTTCATTTTTCAGGGACTTATCAGACTGACTAGTATTATTCAATCCTAATGCTGCAGGTCTTATTTTATTCCTGAAAAGATTCTCCGAAAATCTCATCGATACGTTTTTAAATAAGAAATTTTATTTAGGGATTAAATAATCGTTATTTTTGTAAACAATAGGTTTTTATAAATAAAAAAAATAAAATGAAAACTACGTATGAGATTTGCAGAAAATCTTTCAAAGATAAAATAAGCGATACAGCAGTAGAATTAAATAAGAATTGCAACATTTACCTACAGAGAAAAAGGAAAACATTAAACTCTAAATTGTTTTTGTCAAATAAAGAAAACCCGAAATATTTGTATCAAAAGTTCACCTCGAGTTCTTTTCCAAAATTAGTTATAATTAACATTAGCATATTTTACTCCATTTTATAAATCATTTTAACAAGGCTCATTTTTTGAACTTGAAATAACATATGATGTTAATAAATACGGAAGCAAATTGTGTTCATTAAAACACATAATTTGTTTTTTAAAATATTTGAAAATCGAAAATGAATTTAAATTAATAAACAAAATAAATATTATATCTTATATAATATAATCAAATCTGTTATGAAATTTTGACTATTTTCTTTTCAGATATTTAAAAACTACACAAATAATTATAAGTTTAATTTGATTGCGCATGAATAATAATTTGTTTTGGTTAGTAGAAATGCATTGGGATTTACGCCTAAAGCAGTGAATTTTACTAATTTCGCTAGTTATTTTTTATTCAGAAGGTAATAAAAAATCTTAAAAATTATTATCTTTTACCCAGAACTATTAGAAAATTATTTTAATTTGAAAACATTTTTTTTTAACACTTTCACCGTACAATATTTGAATTCTAGGCTAACTGCATAGCTGGCGTCGCCACACGGCCACCGTGAACTCTCATGACAAATATTTTCCACAATCCTCCAGGGGTGCGTTCCAGTAGACCACCCGGGTGCACTCCGAGCCGTTCCACGATGTTAGGTGGGTGTTGGGCTTCACTCGGGTGAAGAGTGGGGGTCACTCGACCGGTGACTATTTTACCCACTGAAACTAGGTAGGTGGAAGTGAGTGAATAGTGGAATTGGCGGGTAGAAGTGGCGGGAATCGCAAGTTTAGTAGTAGACTAAAATTTAGTATCTTCATCTCTTTCCACTATTATTGAACACATCACTGTTTGTAATAACAATGACCTCATTACTGAAGCAGCAATTAAAATCTTCTTATCCTGTTATTGCATTTTTTTAACTGTTGTGTGACGTAACCTCAACTATCTTTCACCAAACATACACCCGACACACACTCGAAACCGATCATTCTATCATTCTACTTTCACTTCACCCTAGTAAACTCCGCCTACTTCTTTACTTCACCCACCAAGTCACCCGGGTGGTCGCCTGGAACGCACCTCAGAAAAGTGGCATGAGGCTGGTATGTGTGAATAGTAAACGCTGACGAAAAAAACTATTTCGAACAATTCGAAGTTAAAAAACTTCCCACAAAAGAAATGTCTCATATACCAGGATAGTGGTGGATGACAACGTTCTGGCCGTCATTTACCGGTCATGTGTTGTAAATGGGGAATGTGGTAAAACTCAAAATATGAAGAAATATATTATTAGAAGTAATTAAATACATTTTTAATCATTTCTGCACACAGTCCGAATCAAAATACATAAATCATTGTAAGATAAGAAAAAAAAGAGACTGCCTTACGCGGCGGGATTTCGAAAACACGAATAGCTAAGTTATAAAGAGTTTAACCTGTAAATGTACAATTTTCAGAACAAAAGTTTCTATTGAAAGTATAATGAAAAAAAGAGCAAAACATATTCCTTTTAATCGACTTCTCAATACTTAATATAAGAGTATTAAGGAACAAAAAAAATGAATTTAAAGGAAGAAATAGCAATTTCTTTCATCTTATTTCAAACAAATAATTACTAATAGATAATTAAAATATTTTCCATAAATTTTTAAAAAATTGCTAAATATTTTTATAAATTTAACTTATTTAAACAATTATTTATTCCCAAATATTTTTTAAATAATCTATTTTCTGGATGAAATCTAATATTTGGTCATGACTTAAAGTATTTACATTTTTCAAAAACATCATGTAATTATTTCAACAATTCATTTTTTTTCAAAATTTATAAAAATAGAGCCAGAGATGTCTACTTTTTTCTTAAATTGGTGCCCTATTCTACTTTTTAATGAATAATTATATAACTCTGAAACATTTCGTCTAATGTTTAACAAATTTCTATTTGTTTAAGGAATTATTAATTGCTAAAACAGTTTTTTCCGATTACCTTAAAAGTTATAAAAAATAGAATGCATTCGATTATTTGTCTGACTCTATAATGTATAGAAAGAACATGTTAACCGTTTTTTAATAGTTTACACACTTACTTTTTAAACATTTGTTTACAATCGTATCTCGCCACGGTTCCAATAAATGTCATATCTAACTTGTGGTTGAAGAGACGTAGTATTTCGCTCGCAGATTCAAAAAACGTCGTATCTCGTTTACTGTTCAGAATACGTCGTGCCTGTTTCGCGGTTCAAAAAACGTATCTCGTTCGCTGTTCAGAAGACGTACATCGTCCGCTGTTTACAAAGCGTCGTATCTCCTTCGCAGTTTAAGGAACATATCTCACAAATTTATAATTTTTCAGCCCGTATTAAAATGTCAATAAAACGGAATAATATACTTTATTTAAAAAATAACTTATAAAATATTTGTAAATAATTATTTAAAATCAATAATGCTGTTGACAATGAACAATATCTGCCAAAATGAGATAAAAGAAATTTTTTTCAAAACCCTACGGGTATAACTTTACATAGTGGCTGATTACGGAGTCGAGCTAGAAGTGCACGCTATATTTTTTCTCTTTTTTACTAACTAGTATGCCTCCAAGTGTCCAGGTTGGAGGACTACGGAGCCCATT
>NC_046666.1:111732162-111743868 GCF_010883055.1 Belonocnema kinseyi | reverse complement strand
AAGTTTTGACAGGCGTCATTTGAAGGATCAAGCTCGACAAAAATGGTTCACATTAGTGAATACTAATGCCATCTCTTAGAATTTTCAGGTACTTATCAGACTCCCTAGTAGTTGCAACTTTTACCTAAAGTGAGAGAGAAAAACATTAAACTGTAAAAACTACTGTTAAATATGGTAAACAGTGAAAATTGTGAAATATTTATTTTAAAAGTTCACCACAAGTTTTTAAAAAAACAGTTATAATCAACAATAAAATATTTTCCTCGATTTTATATATCATTATTAACAACATTTATTTTTTACTTTGAAATAACATTAGTTCATGTTTATTTTAAAAGCAAGTATACTTAAAATTACCTTTCTCTCTTAAATCTTAGGCTAGATTTCATCAAAATAGTTATGACAAAAAAAAAAGTTTGAAATAAATTAATTAACATTAATTAAATTTTGTTGAATATGTAATTTTAGTTCATTTTTTAAAACTTGAAAATTTTTTAAACTACAATTTTTTTTAATTCTGTAAAATAAAAAAAATGAACTGGAATCTTCCAGAAAATAACTTTAAATTTTCCTGAAAATCCAGAGAATATTGTTTGATTTTTTAAAAACCTTTCCAAATTCATAAAAATCTTTTTTATAAAATTGTACAAAATCTACATTTTTCTCCAAATTTTTATAATTATCCAATTAAACATTTTTTAAAATGTTTTTAATATATCTGAACGTTCTAAATGTCTTAAAAAAATTTTTCCAATTTTTATTAAAATATTTTAAAGACAAACAAATTTGCCATCAAGATTCCCAGATTATTTTTCGAAATTTTTTTTGGAAATACTTGGAAATCTTTTAGAAAAATCATTTAACATTTTTCTGGGAATCTAAAAAAAACCTTTGTATTCTCTTGAAACCTTCTATAATTTTAATCCAGCTTCCTGTTTCAAAATCTTCAACAATCTACATTCAAAACACTAAATTTTTCACAAGTTTAAAAATAACTTGGAATTGCTTGAATAGTTGAAAATATTTATTAGGCATAATATATTTTTTTTTTTGTAATTTTGATTCAATTGTCGCTTAAAATCCCTTCTTCAAAGAAAGAAATCATTAAAAATGTTAACAGGAATCTCGAGACAATTTTATTGCACATTTCGTTTTAAATTTTTCGGAATCTTCTCAAGATTTTAATTATTTTCGATTCTTCTCGATACTACTGAAACTTCTACGAATCAAAAAAAATTTAATCCGAAAAAATTTTTTCAAATCTTTCAAAAATTTTTCGAAAAATTTTAAAATCTTCAAAACTTATAATTAACTTTTTAAAATAAAATCTGAATAATTTTAAATTTTCTCAAAGTCTTGTTGCATGTTTAGTAGCAAAATTAAGAAAAGTATATATATAAAATTTAAAAAAGGGACTATAAAATTATAAAAAGTTCATAAAATTTCATCCACGATAAGCTTGATTCTATTTATTACATTAAAGTCATCCAAAACTGTAAAATAATTTATATCTTCATTAAATTATTCTTTGAAAGACATGATTTAAACATATAAAATGAAAATAGACATTTATTAATCATTCTTTTTTATATACTCGATTAAAATAATTATGATCAAGAATTCAAAACCTAAATGCACTGATAGACGAGAATTTGTAAATTATTTTGAAAACTTGCTTCCTGTGTTGCGATTTCTTATTTAGAATACGATCCTTTAGTGCATGTTTAATTCAAAAACAAATATAATGAAAATTCCCTTTTTGTCCTAAATCTTAAGGGCGTGTGATACTTAGAAAATTGTCGATTTTACGAGTTTTAGGTTCCCCCAGCTTTTTTGTAAAATAATAAATATTTTGTCTTAAAAATTTGGGAAATGATAACGAACATGCTAATGCACGTCCCCACACACTTTTTTTGTGGGTTAATTCAAAAAAGTTTTAATTTAGCAAAATGTGATTAATTTGCATAGCGCTTAGGAAATAGTATTTCCCAGGATAAGAAATATTTTGCCTTCAAAATCTGGGAAATGATAGCGAACATGCTAACCGACATCCCCACACATTTTTCTTGTGTTTTTTTTATCAAAGAATTTTTGATATTGCTAACAACGTGCGTGTATATTTCGAGGTTATGTGCGTTACAATTCATCCGAGCGTTACTTCCAAACTACACAATATTTTTGGCCGAAAACTTTGGACTTACAAATAAACATAGTAACTAATCTCCCGGAACTAAGCTTGTTTGCAGGCAATCAAAAAAGTTTAGTTCATAAATAATTTCCAGATTATCGGAAAGGCAGAGATGAAAATCGACGTAACCTCAAAATAATGCATATGCATAAAATTTTTATTTAGCACAATATTTTTTTTTTGTTATTATCCCTCAAAAAAGAGTCCGGGGACGTCCGTTATGAAATTTTATAGCATCTCCGAATACAGTTTTTAAAAATTTTCATTTATGTGAGAAAAAAGCTGGGGAAACTGTAAGTATCACATGCCCTTAAGCTATATTTCATGAAAATAGTTATGCCGAAAAGCAATTTTGTGAATGAATTTATTAAAATTAATTAAATTTATTTACAATTTATAATTTTAGTTCATTTTTTAAAACTTGAAAATATATTCAGATATCATTTTTTATCATCTATTAAATAATGCCTAATATTCACGGTTAATATTTAAAAAAAAAATATTTTTTTTAAAAGAGAAAAACTTTAACAACAAAACAGTATACCTATACCAGAGATGAGGTATTTATATGTAACACCGTAGCCACAAACACTACAGTTTGATATCGTTCCTAAAAATAGCATTTGCTATTATTTAACAATATTTAAATCATTTGGTGGTTTGAAAAATGAAATTTTGTTACCTTTTCCTGCTCCTGATTACTTTTTATCCCGATTTACTATCAAAACAAACGCACTTCGCGATGTTTGTTCAAAATTTCAAGACTGTGGATATTTGATCTAAAAGCAGTTTTTTCAGTTTTCTTTCGCTTAAAAAATGGAAAATGTCGAAAACCTCACTCAAAACATTCAAAGATTATGTGACACTGTCAGTAAATTACTTTTAATGTGTTATTAAATTTAACGTTATTATTTTGTTATGCATTTGCAACGATCATAGGCCAGCTGCATAGCTGGCGCCGCCACACGACCACCGTCAACACATTGTACATTTTTAACTCAGAGTTCCAGGGGGCTGACACATACGTTTCAATAAAAAATTTTCCTGAACCAAAGATATTATAAACGAAGATGCGGTGCGGGCCTAGTTACCCGCGATAAATGTAGACGGCGCGTCCAGCGAAAATTGTGAGTTCCCCTCTACCCACCGCAACCCGTATATAACACCCATATCTCAGTAGGCCCCTCGATGCGCACTTATGGTAACTTAGCTCGGACATGAACCATTTAAATTGAAAGTAAATTCCCAATTAAAATTTTTCTCACATTTATAACTTTGAAAAACATGGTTACTTTATTAAATGCCAGAGATAAAAGGCCATGTGTATTTTTTATTTCAGTTTCATATATTTTCTTCTAATTTTAAAATTATTTCTTCTAATTTATATTCTTTTATAAGTTATAATTTTTTCACTCTCTAATATTATATTTTTATTCAAACTGATAAAACTTAAAGTGCAATATCTATATATAGTTCTTTGATATTATTTAATTTTTATTTTATTTTTGTGGTCTGCTATTTTTATGGATGTTTCATACTATTCGTCTAATCAAGTTCTCGTATGTATTTTCCAATTTCTTACTTATTATATATTCTAACATTCTTATAAAAATATAATTATAATTCCAACTGACAGGAAAATTATTCTTTCGGTTTTTAAATGTTAAGACGGCAGTTATAAGCCAGATTACGTTTCGCATTGGCAACAGAAATTAGACAAAAAGAATTTCACTGGCGCATTCATAAAATATATCATGTTCCATAAAATATATTTTAAAATAAACTTAAAAATATTATAATTGATACAGCTCATTTGAAATACTTACGTAAGTTATATGGTATATGTTTTAAAATGCAAATAATTTAAATTTTATCGTAAAATTTTTGTAAAATTCGAAAAAATTGCCTCAAAATCTTCCAGATTTTCTTTTACAATTTTATCAATCTTTTAAAATGTTTCGAAATATTTTTAGGACTGAAAAATCTCGAATAATACAATTCCCGACACTGTGAACTTCCTAAAATTATAAAATGCCGAAATCTGAAAATCCCGAATCTAAAAATTCCAGAATAATAAAATTCTGGACAGTTTACAATATTATTGAACTTGAAAATTCCCTAATAATAAAATTCCAGACCGAATGCTGTCCAATTACAAAACATACAAACTAGAAAATTTCCGAATTGTAGCAATTTAGAAAATAATGTTTTAATTAATATTACTAATTTATTAAAAATACAATAATCAAATATTTTAATCATCGAAACTTTGTTTAATGTTTAATTTTTTTAATTATTATTTTTATTTAAAATAAAAATAATCGTATACAAATTTTATGTAAAAATAAATTTAAAAACACGTGCGCTTCAAACAAAACAAAATTTGTAGGATTCAATTCAGCACTGATTGAGAGCGAATTTTTATTTTTTTTTATTCTTTTTTGCAAACTTTTTTGTAAGTTAAAAAGAATACAATGCACTTTTTTAACAACAACAAAATTTTGTTGAGAATTCTCAAATTCAGTATTATTATAAATTGCCCAGAATTGCGAGAATTTTTATAGTGGTGAGAATTTTATTTTTCGGAAGAACCAACTGAAAAATACCGAAAAATAAAATTCCCGACACTGTAAAATTCGTGAATTGCAAAATTCCTGAATATTAAAATTCCGGAAATTATAAAAATGCCGAAATATAAAACTTTCGAATTGAAAAGTTCACGAAAAATAAAATTCCCGACAGTTAGGTTGAGTAGTAGAATAGTGGAACAGTTTTGACCAATGATGTACCTGCACAAGCTCTCGCAGTCTCCTCATTCGTCCAAACTGTTCCCCTATTACACTATACTACCTCCATGGGGGTAGGTATTCATTTGTCCAAATTTTATTTTACCATAAAACTCATTATAGCGGAAAAATTACTAGATGGCTAGACGATTTTGAAACAATTGACAGATAGGTTTCTGCTTGCGAATTTTGTATTGATCTGTAAATTAAATTGACGTTAGGTGGCGTTTTGTAATAACTATTTAATCTTCTTTTACTAATACAAAGAAGAAGAGTTTTGGACAATAGAAACAATAATCTTGTTTTAAAAAAGGCTTTCACCTTTATTTCGTAGATTGAAATGTCACATAATTTTTAACAATATTAGAATATTATTATCCAGAAATCCACGAGGAATCGATCAGGGAGGAGCAAAGTATTGACTTGCCCCCTCTCTGAAATCGAATGATCAATTTCATCAGGTTGTTTTAGTTTCTCAAAAAATCTACCTAAAATATTTTGGAAATAATGTATATCTCTGTGAAATATTAATAATCTATCCGAAATATTTGTGAAATATTTTTAAAAGTTTATAAATATTTGCTAACATGTTTCAAATTATTTAAATCTTTGGGAAAGCATTGAAATCTTAATTAAATCTTTTACATCTATCCGAAATCTTCATGAAATCTTTAAAATCTTTGAAATATTTGGGAATTAATTGTAATCTTTTTAAAATCTTTTTAAAAATTGTAATTTTGCAATCTTTAAAAAATCATTAGAGTCTATGAAATCCTTTATATCTATTCAAAATCTTTGCGAAACCTTTCAAATCTTCGAGATATCTTTAGGAAATTATTTCAATGTTTGTGAAATCTTTGCGAAATATTTCAATCTTTGGAAAATCATTGCAATCTTTATAAAATATTTTTAACATTTTTGAAATATTTGTATATTTTTTAAATTGTTGAAATCTTTCAAAAATCATTGAAATCCTTTAAAAATATTTTTAAAAATTTAAGAATATTTGATAATATTTGTGAAATTGTTTAAATCTTTGCGCGATATTTGAAATCTTCGAAATATTTCTGAACCATTTGTGAAATTATTGAAATCTTTGGGAATCATTTATGTCTTTGAGAAATTTTTGAATCTATTGGAAATCTCTGTAACATCTTTGAAATCTTTTCGAAATATTCGAAATCTTTCAAATATCTTAAAAATATTTTTGAATTACTTGGTATGTTTTGGAGATTGTTTAAATCTTTGCGAAATATTCCAAATGTTTGGGAAATCATTGAGTTCTTTTTGAAATCTGGAAATCTTTTAAATATTTTTGAAATATTTGTGAAATTATTGAAATCTTTGAAATATTGTTGAAATGTTTGGTCATATTGGTAAAAATAATTGAAATCTTTATGAAGTCTTTTGAAAATCATTTGAGTCTTGGTCACATCTTTTTAATCCATCCAAAATGTTTGCGACATTTTTTTTAGCTTTTGAAAATCATTCTAATCTTTGTGAAATCTTTTTGAAATATTTCATAAATATTTGAAATAATTTTGAAATATTTCGTAATATTTGTAAAATTATTGAAATCTTTGGGAAATCATTAATGTATTTGTAAAATATTTTAATTCTATTCCAAATCTTTTCGAAATATGTGAAACCTTTTATACCTTTGGGAAATCATTAAAATCTTTCGGAAATCCTTGGAAACATTTGCAAAGAAACCTTTGAAATTTTTTGGAAATATTTAATAATAGTTGTTCAATTATTGAAATCCTTGGGAAATCATTGATGTCTTTGTGAAATATTTTAAATTTATCAAAAATCTTTGCGAAATATTTGAAATCTTTGTGAAATATTTGCCATTTTTTTAAACACATTGAAATATTTCCGAAATATTTGAAAAGAGTGGACTATTTAAGAAACCATCATCTTATTATTTTTCAGTCATATTAATATTCATTTTTCATTACTGAATGATAATTTACATGATTTAATTTAAATCAAAATCAAAACGAGATTATAAACATCTGTAACTATAGAAATGGTATATTTTACAATAGAAAATTAATTATATAGATAATTTTTTATTTTAACATTATCTTATATTTATTAGTATTTCTTATTCAGGTATTCACTTATCAGTCGCCTAGTTTTCAAAGTTCTCTCTCAAATTTAAAAGTCGAAGCAAATGTAAATGTCAAAGAATCCTCATAAACGCCATGAAACGTCTGTTTGTATTATAATTTTAACTGAATTCCCCATCGGGATCCCCTCTGTGATTTATGTCTACACCGTCCTTAAATATAGTGATTTTTTCGGCATGACTTTTAGGGAAAATAAAATTTCGGACAATTGAATGCCTACCCTCTATGAGACTGCGCCCTAAGATATTACTGAATTTGAAAATTTCCCACAGAAAATTTCTGAATTTAAACAATAGAAAAAATTGTTGATCATTAGAGATTATTTATTTATTCAAAATACCATAATCGAATATTTGTATCAAATACATTTTTTTAATGCTTAAAGTTTAAAAAATTATGTTTTGAAATTAAAAAAACAATGATTAAAAAAATATGTATATTACTACATGAAAAATTTTATTTGATAAAGTACATAGTATTAAAAAAAATTTTAACAATTATTATTCTTTTAAATTCAAACAATAATTTAATAAAATTATTTAATTATTGTATTTTTAATAAATAAATAATATTGATCGAAAATTCTTTCCTTCATGTTTAAATTCGGGAACTCCATAATTCGGGGATTTTTTACTTTCGACATTTTCTGTCTGAAATTTTGCGATTCAGTCGTCAGAGATTTCATTTATGGTGATTTTTCATTCATCGCTTTCAGAATTTTTTCAGTGGTCTCATATTTTTATACCTCCTCTTAAAATGATGTAATTTTTCAAAATAAAAAGTCAACATTTAATTTTGAAACCATCAAAGGTATTAATTTTCTTTTAAATTATTTCAAATCTTTTAAAATGATTTTTGAAAATTTTCAGAACGTTTAAATATCTTTTAAACGAATTCCAATTTTTTTAACATTTTTGTAAAATCCTGCATACAAAATTGTTTCAAGAGCTTCCAGATTTTTTTGCAATGTTGTAAATATTTTGAAATGTTTTGGAATATTTTTAAACATTCTCTTTGAGTTATGGACTTTTTCGAAATAAAAAATTATGTTAAATCTTCCTAGAAATCTTAAGAAAAAAGTCTTTTTGATCTTTCAAAATTCTTGAGCTCAATTTTTTTCTTTAATTTGAAACATTCAAAAACGTACAGGCTATTCGATTTTTTTTTTTAATTAAACATTTTTCAACTATTCTTTGAAAATCAAAATACAATACTTTTACTTTCAAATTACAAATTACAAAGTAGAAAAATTATAATTGTAACAATCAAAGTTTAAATTTATCACTCTGAAATCGTGACAATTCATTTTTTACTTGTTTACTATTGAAAGTTGTTGTTTTTTTATTCAACTTCCAAATTGAATATGTTAAAAATGGAATATTTCATACTGAAATAATACTTCAATAAGATTTTGAAATTGAATAAAGGTGTTCACTTAAGAATCTATTAATTTGAAGTGATTTTTAAATTGAACATTGTTTATAAAGACTCAATCGAACGTTTACACTTGTGTCACTGTTTTCAATTTTTTACTTTTCAATTTTGAAATTCACTTTCTTTTCACGATTTTTCCTGTTCGCGAGTCTGGCCCCATTTAGAACAACTTTTTTTTAAATAATAATTTTCGGTTCTAACTTCCGGGACAATCATTTTATTCTTTAATATATTTTCTATAAATCTTGTTGATAATTTTTTATTTTAAGAAATGTATGTAAAAATTATTATATATTTTTTTTCTTTAATAAAATTGTTGCAATGAAAGCGTTTCGAAGAGTTTCTTTTTAATGTTTCGGGGAAAAAGTGAATATTTATAAGTCGGCCAAGGTTTTTGTTTTAATTTCGTTTACGTCTAATTTTTTCCGGCTGTTTTTACTATGATACAATTCAGGTTTGTATCTTTGGGTGAAGAAATCCGTTCTATAGTTTGACAAAATATTCTTTATAAATCAATATTTTGCACAGAAAATTACCCTTAGTGACCTTTAATTATAATTTTATAAATATGAAAAACCTAATCAATGAGTGACATAACGAAAAGCGGAAACAATAAGACTCAATTTATCCAGGAACAAGCACTTTGAACAAAACTGACCTTGAGCGAACATTAAATATATATTTTTTAAAGTTGACCAAAATCAGGCGCTATATTCTTTTCAAAAATTGGTGAGGATGCCAAATTATCAAAAAAAGAAATTAATAAAACTTGAAAAAGCACTCTGTTGAATATTTTTTTAAACTAAACCTCTGTTGAGTTCTTTCAGGCACTTCTAATTTTTAATAGGCCTACTTTCAAACTTACCTGAAGTTATACGATTTTAATTGTTCTAAAATAATGATTCGAGTATTAAAAGATGTTCATTTCTCATTTTGTAACTTTATACGATTTTACTTTCTAACTAAATAATTTGAAATGTTTCAATCTGAAATTATCGAACAATTTCAATTCAATCATTCTTACATATGTAAATACCTTTAAATTTTGAATTGTTCAATATACTAAAGACTACAAATTTAAAATGTCTTAACTATTAAAACTTTATATATTTTTGGAATTGCTGCTCTGTAGACTAAATAGCAATTATTCTTTAATTAAGAAATTATAACCAAAAGCGTTTAAAAAAGTTTTCAAATGAGTTTTAAAAAGCTTAAACACAAGTCAGAGGTTTGAATGGTTTAATATATATAATAGAACCGCTTCAAATTTGAAACAGGTCTACTTTTTCATGTTTGACCTACAATTATTCAGTTTTAAAAGTTATAAATTACAATTGTGAAAATTAAAAAATAAATTTTAATTAGTTTATATTTAAAACCAAATAAATTTGCATACTTCAATCTGAATACATTGAATTTAAGCTTTTTACCTTTTCACGTTGTAGCAATTTCGAATCCCAGAATAAGCTGAAAAATCTGAAAATTTTACAATTAGTGTTTTGTAAATTGTATTGGTATCTTAAAAGAGAATAATTAGTTTTTAAATTAGTTTTTAAATTTTCGGACGTTTTCCTTTATTACTACCTAGAGGTCAAAAAAGTCTCCCCAATTTCTGTGTATTTTAATAATTTATTTTCTGAGAGATATTCCTATTTAATTTACTCCCGTTTATCAGTGACTGAAATGCATTAAGAAAAAATCGCCAAGACCCAAAGATCAAAGTTCGATGTAAAGCGAATTTTTAAATCTTTAATTGAGATTATCTTTATAACTTGTGATTTCAAAAATTTGTGTACACATTTTTTAAAATAAATACTGTAGGAAAACCAGGCGCGAATCCACAATGGTAGCGAAACGGCGATCTACCCCACCCCAGGTTTTTTTGACTTATCGTAAAATGGTACATATATATGTATAAACACAACAGGTGTACACAATTTTGAGATCCCCCCCCCCCCCCGACACTTCTCTGGATCCACGCTAAGAGAAAACATCGACAAGATTAAGGTGCCAAAATTATAATTACAGCGAACTTTCTAAAAATCAAATTCCCGAACGGTTTATAATATTACCGAATTTGAAAATTTTAAAATAATAAAATCCCCTGTATAAACTTGTTTCTTAATCAATATTATTTATTCATTAAAATTACGATAATAAAATATTTTTATCGAATAAATTTTTGTTTAATATTTAGTGTTAAAAAGCTTTGTTTAAATTTCAAATTAAAATAATTCTACAAAAAATGTATAGAAAAATTTATGTAAAAACACTTGTGCCTGAAATGGAAGACAAATTCTCTCTAAATTTTCCTCGAAGATGATGACATTTTCCAAACAAATTTTGCAGGATTTAAATCAGCAATAATTTATCTCAAAAGTCCTTTTTAATTTTTTAAATTAACAATTCGATTTTCGGAAGATTTTTTGTAATTTAAAAAAATGCCATGTATATTTTCAACTAAAATATGTTATCCAGAAATGTTTTTTTAAAATTATTGTTATTTTACATTCAAACAATAATTTTCAAAAACTTTAAACAGAAAATTGTTTTCTTTGGTGTAAATATTTGATTATTTCAATAAAAAAATTAATGAAAAAAATTATCAAGTATAAATTTTTTTACTACTGGTTTATCTCGAAACTTCTTTCTAGTTTCTTTTTTTTGAAATAAAAAATTATATTTTTCGAGAAAACTTTTTTGACAATTTTTTAAAAAGACAATGTCCAGAAAACCTGGCCTAAACTTCAGATTTGAAAAAATTGAGTGATACATGTCAAACTTTTCTAACCTCAAAAAATCTTTCTACTGCTTTACCGCAAAAATATTATAAACGTAGATGCGGTACGCGGTGTCGGAGTGGGGAATTATATATATATATATATATATAAGACATCACATTTTCTGCCCTATCGAGGTGCTGCCCTCATCGTACTACGAATTCGAATTCTTGTTTTCTCATTCTTCTGTGACGTCCAACTCGGATGTCGACAATTTATAATTTAGTTTTGATAGTCGATAAGGAAGAATTTAACGTTATCTATGTCGCGGTAATTTAAAATGTTAATTCCTTTTCTATATTGTTCACTATTTGAGTTCGTTGCTGTCTTAGAACATAAGTTGTTCCCCTGGAAATAAATACAAAGGAAAAACAAAGGGTTCA
>NC_046666.1:111730036-111732062 GCF_010883055.1 Belonocnema kinseyi | reverse complement strand
TTTAATATATATTTGTTAATTTTTACAAAAATCGGGCGTTATTTTATTACAAAAAAAAATAATTGGGGGGGGGGTGACAAATGATAAAAAAATAAATAAAACTTAAAGTTGTACGATTTTAATTTGTAACTAAATAATTTGAGAGGTTTCCATCTAAAATTATCGAACACTTTCAATTTAGAAATTCAGATGACATATTTAAATAGCTTTAAATTTGAAATTATTCAATATACTGTGAAGACTACAAATTTAAAATGTCTCAACTATTAAGGGTTTAAATATTTTTGAAATTGCTGTTCTGGAGACTAAATAGCACTTATTCTTTTATTAAGAAATCAGAACCAAAATTGTTAAAGCAAGTTTTTAAAAGAGTTTTAAAAACCTTAAAAAAGATCAGAGGTTTTAATAGTTCAATATATGTGATAGAAACTCTTTTGAAATTGGTCTATTCTTTTTCATGTTTGAGCTACAATTACTCCATTTTAGAAGTTATAAATTACAATTGTGAAAAACAAATAAAATGTTTTCATTAATTTATATTTAAAACAAAAAAACTTTGCATAATTCAATCTAAACGCAGCTGCAAACATTTAATTTGAAATGCGTTGAATTCAAGGTATATTTTAAAAAGAAAACTGAAAGCAAAGGATCGACTTCCAAAGGAATCGAAAGAAAGTGACTCGCTGGATTGTAAATGAACATGGAAAATGGTGTATTTTCGCATTTTTAAATTTTAAATTAAAACTTTTTCGCGTTGTAACAATTTCGAATCCCAGAATGTTATTTTTGACCTAACCTATAACTTATAACGAAAATTCTGAAAATTCAAGTTCTTAAACTGAAGGCCTGAAAATTTGCAAATTTTAAATTAGTGTTGTGTACATTGTATTGGTATCTTAAAAGAGTATAAATAGTTCTTAAATTAGTTTTTAAAATTTCTGAAGTTTACCTTTTTTACATACCTAGATGTCAAAAAAGCCTATCAGTGACTGAAATGGATTAGAAAAAAATCCCCAAGATCCAAGAATAAAAATTGAATGTACAGCGAATTTTTAAATTTTTAATTGTGATTATCTGTAACTTTGTGGTATCAAAAATTTCCGTACAATTTTTCTTTTTTAATACTGTAGGAAAAAATTAACAAGATCGAGCGCCGAAATTATAATTAGAGCAAATTTTCTGTAATTCTATGACGACGGCTGAAATATCCCGAAAAATAAAATTTCCGACTCGGTAAAACTCTCTGTCCCGAAAAATACAATTCCAAAACTAATAAAATTCCTGAACAGTTTATAATATTAACGAATTTCAAAATTCCCAAATAATAAAACTCCCCAAATAAAATTGTTTCTTAATCAGTATTAATTATTTATTAAAAATACGATAATAAAATATTGTTATCAAATAAATTTTTGTTTAATATTTAAAGTGTTAAAAATTAAAATTATTTTAAAAAATTTACCGACAAATTCATATACAAAAACACGTGTTTTTTAATTAACATTTCGATTTTTCGGCAGAACTTTTGTGATTTAAAAAATACTATATACATTTTCAACCAAAATATCTTATCCAGAAATATATTTTGTTTTAATTATTGTTATTTTAAATTTAAACAATAATGTTTAAACACTTCAAACATTTAAAACGTTTCTTTTGTATAAATATTTGATTATTTCAATTTAAAAAAATAATTTGTCAAAGAACAATGTTTTCCACACTTGTTTATCTCGAAATGTCTTTTTATAATACTTTTTTAAAAATTAAAAATATGATTTTTCGAGAACATTTTTTTATAATTAAAAAAAGACTGTACCGAAAACCTGGATCAAGCTTCAGATCTGAAAAAATTCAGCGATACATACATGTCAAACTTTTCTAACCTAAAAAAATCTTTCTACTGCTTTACCGTCATATTTTACGAAGTGTGACGTAGGGCTAAAGCCTACTTAGTAAATGCATACGCCATCTAACGGCTTTAAGCATACATGCTCAAGTCAAATAGGGACTTACGTTACCGGTAATA
>NC_046666.1:111728280-111729936 GCF_010883055.1 Belonocnema kinseyi | reverse complement strand
TGATTTTGAAATGTTTTGAAATGTTGACTTTTTATTTTGAAAAAAGACATAATTTTAAGAGGAAATATAAAAATATGGGACCACTGGAAAAAATTCCGAAAGTAATGAATGAAAAATCCCAAAAAATAAAATCTCCGGCACGTGCATAATAATTTTATAAAAATTGTATTAAAAAATACATTAAAAAACACGTGCGCTTTGAAAGAAAAAAGGTTCTGCCTAAATTTTCTTCGTACCTACATAATAACATTTTTGCACAAACTTTTCAGGATTCAATTCAACAACGATTTATATCAAAATTTATTTTTATTACTTTCATTGTTTTTTTTATTAATAAAAAATTCGATTTTTCACAACTTTTTTATATTTTTTTCAAATACTATGCACATTTTCAAACAAATTTTTTCATCCAGAAATATATATTCGATTATTGTATTTTCAATAAATAAATAATATTTGATAAACAATTTTTTTAATTGTTTAAATTCAGGAATTTTCTAGTTCGGTTATTTTATAATTCAGCCATTTTCTCTGGTGATTTTTAAAATTCGGTAATATCTTATTGTCTGAAATTTTATTTATTTTATTTTCCTGAATTTTCCAATTCGACTTTTATATTTCGGGACTTTCATAATTTTAGGAATTTTATTATTTGGTTATTTTTCAATTTACGAATTTTACAGTGTCGGGAATTTTATTTTTCGAGATTTTTCAGTCGCTTTTTCCGAAAAATAAAATTCCCACATCACTGTAAAAATTCCGAAATTATAACATTTTCGAAATATAAAAGTCCCGAATTGGAAAATTTCCCGACAATTTACAATCTTACCGAATTGGAGAATTGCCGACAGAAAATTTCCGAATTATACAATATCCGGGCTAGACATCTCACTAATTTGAACAATTAAAAAATAGTTTGTTTAAACAATTTTTTTTAATAGAATAATAAAATATTTTCAATAAAGAAAAAACTTTTTTAATGTTTAAAGTTTCTAAAAATTATTGTTGGAATATAAAATAACAATAATTGAACGAATGCATTTTTTGATAAAAAGTTATTTGAAAATGTGCATTGTATTTTTGTACATTACAGAAAACGCTCGCAAAAATGAAATTATTATTTAAAAAAATAAAAATAAAAGTCGCGTTAAATCAGCCTGCATTGAATCCTGCAAATTTTGTTTCATTTAAAGCTCACGTGTTTCAAATTTATGTTTGTATCACATATTTATACAATTATTGTTATTTTAAATTCAAACAATAATTTTAAAAAATTAAACATTAAACAAAATTTCTATAATAAAAATATTTGATTATTGTATTTTTAATAAATAAATACTATTGATCACAAAACTGCTTTCTCAATTTCTGCAATTCGGGAATTTTCTAGTTTGTATATTTGATCGTTGGACAGCATTCGGCCTGGAGTTTTATTATTCGTGAATTTTCAAATTCGATAATATTGTAAACTGTCCAGAATGACGTTTTTATAAAAATATAATTATAATTCCAAGTGATTGGAAAATTGTTCTTTCGGGTTTTAGATGTTAAGACGACAGTTCCAAGCCAGATTACGTTTCGCATTGGCAAACAATATTATACGAACAGAATTTCACTAACACATTCGTAAAAAATATCATGTTCCATAAAGTATAT
>NC_046666.1:111721043-111728180 GCF_010883055.1 Belonocnema kinseyi | reverse complement strand
AGCGGTGGGTAGAGGGGAAGTGACTTTTTTCGCCGGACGCGCCGTCTATATTTATGGCGGGTAACTAAGCTCGCACCGCATCTACGTTTATAATATCTTTGTTTACCGTCATATTTTACGAAGAATGAGAAAACAAGAATTCGACTTCGTAGTATGGTGAGGGCAGCACCTCGATAGGGCAGAAAATGTAATGTCCTATATATATATAATTCCCCACTCTGACGCCCCGTACCGCATCTACGTTTATAATATCTTTGCGTGAACTCACACGGAAGTGCTTTCTATTTTTCGCGTTTGCGCAATGTCGTTTTCTTAAATGTAAAGGTCTATAAGGCAGTGTAGCACAAAAGCATGATATAATAGAGAAAGGTATGCTCCCTTGGAAGACGAATTTTCGCCGAGTTCTGCGCACTTCCAAAACGCCGCCATATTGAAGAATCCACTAATCTGACGAATTTGCGCGAAATCAAATTTCAAAGCAAGGAAAATAAAGTAATATTTTTCTATTCGCTCAAAACTTGCAGAAAAAAATGTAGGAATCGTTTTATTTATCTTAAATATGAACCGTATTATAAAATGCTTCAACTATAGAATGTATACAAATGAAATGATGAAAAATATGTGAACTGCAATCGTACAATAACCATGCCGACGATGTGAATAAAACTGTTTTTAGTAGAACGGAATTTCGTGAATGAAAATAAGATTAAATATATTTTTTATAACATATTTATTTTAACAAAATAAATATATAACAAAAAAAGTTATCAATATATATTATGAATTTATAAATATTTAAGAAATATATTTTCTATTGGCTGCAGTGCGTGCAGCAATGCGAATAACTGGGTTAGATTATTTTCTTAAGCTATTTAATTCCCTTACTCTGATGTATGTCCTAGTTCTTACTAGACACAACATAGCGTCCATAAGAATTTGAAATTCCTCATTCGTCTTTTCGTCACCTTTTTTGCGAGCTTTTTCAAAATTAAATCTTTGCTTGATTAAAAGTTACCATGACATTCGGTGAAAATTATTTCTAATATATAAGATGCATTTAGCATATTTTGGAACGCTTTTGATTTGTTTAAAACTTTTTACTTTTGAACAGCCACTTGCCTTGACCGTGTATGAGTCCGGAGGGGAAATGTCGGTCAAACTAAGCCAACAGATGGCACCACAAAATGTAGATCTGTCTTTTTCATTGAATTGCATTAAGAAAGAGTAAAAATAATTAAAAACTTAATGCTGTTTGCAAATAAACAAAAAAGAAAAAGTCATGAAAATATGTAGTTCAATATGAATAAAATTTAATTTTGAGATACATTTTGAAAGCATTTCTATTTTTGTGATTCATTTTGCTCATATTATCGATTTTATTATTTGTTAAAGTTAAACAAAATTACTTATTGTTGAAATTATTAATGTAGCTTATGAAAAAATTATAAATATTTAAGACCTCAATGACAAAAATATTTAAAACATACACCTGATCAGAAGATTTAATGAAAAATATATTACTTATATCCAATATAAATACATTAATAATTAGAATATGTAAGACTACAACTTAAGCTGCAAAGTGAAGAATCTTTGTTCCTTTAAAATCTTAAAAATTTGAAGTTTAGAAGGAAATATTTTCAAAAAGTAGTGGTAATTGTAATTAAAATGTTTGAGGGAATCATTTGGAAAAAAATCAATGACACGAATGATAAATGAGAAAATGGATTTAATATAATGTATATATTTATTTAAATTGAACCAAACTTCATGTATATATATATATACAGTTCAATAATTTATTTGTTTCTTAATCTTGAAAGCTTTTTTCTCGCTGCATTCAGCCTCTAATAATTTCATGTAAAATTTTAAGTTTAAAGAAGATTTTGAATCAAATAGTGAATTATATTGTTGCAAACCTCATTTCTAAAATAAAAAGACCATAAACTATTAAAATCTGGAAACAAACGTACTGTACTCATGACGCACAGTGGGAGGAAATGCACTTTTTTCATTCAAAAATGTCCAGAGCCTTCAATTTTATTGCTATTTTGAATTTTTCTGTTTTAAATTAAAGATCATTAAATTCTATAGATCTTGACTCTCCGAAATTTTGTCTCCTCTATTTTTTTAGTAATAATTTTTTCGGTTAAAGTATTAACAAACTTTTATTATCGGTGAAAAATTTTTTTTGCTAAAAGTGCTTTTCATTAATGTAGGAATGACATTTAATAACAAAAATAATTCAAAAGTTTATAATAACCACTATGATAAGCAATTTTTGTGTCAAAATATTAGAATTTGAGATCTTTCAAATAATAATTTCCTTCAACGGCCAGATCGACTTCAGATAATCCTTAAAATAATAAATATTTAATAATATTTGATAAAATATAACAATTTAAATTTTTGTAAACAAGTTAGATAAACCAATTTAAAATGTTTGCCCTTTCGCATAGAACATTTCTTTGCACTGGAAATATTTTAAGCTATTGGACGAATGACTGCTAGTCACAAAAACATTAGAAAAGTTAACAATAACACCTATTATTAACAATTCTTGTGACATAATATTTAAACTTAAGGTTTTATTATATTTAAATTTTCTTTGATGGCCAAGTCGGTGGGTTATTGTCAAAAGATTTTGTATTGAGTGAATCTTAGCATGCAGTCTTATAATTCATTTCCAATCTATTACGATTGAAAACCCGACTTTTTCCGAGTGATACTGCCAACATTGGGACATTTTTTATGTAAATTGTTTATAAACATGTAAGTTTTTATATTTCACTAAAAATGATCAAAGATATATTTTTTAGGAATATCCGTAGCCATTGTAGCGATTAGAGAAAATAAAAATTTTGATAAAACCTTACATTCGAATATTTTGTCGCGAGAATTATTCATAACAATTGTTATTGTTAATTTCTCACATATTTTTGTGACTAGCAGTTATTCCCCCAAAAGCTTAAAATATTTCCAGTGTAAAAAAAATTTCATTGCGAAAGGACCAAAATTTTGAATTTCTTTATCTAATGTATTAACAAAAATTTCAATTGTTATATTTTATGAAATAACATTAAATATTTATTGTTTCAGGGAATACCTGAAGTCTTCCTGGCGCTTGAAGGAAATAATAGTTTGAAACATCTCAAATTATAATATTTTGCCGCAAGAATTGTTCATAACAATAGTTATTATAAACTTTTAAATTATTTTTGTTATTAAATGTAATTCCTACATTAACGTGAAGCACTTTTAGCACCAAAAAATTTTACCGATAATAAGAATATTTGTTAATTTGTTTATCAAATTTGTTTCCAACAAATAAATGGAATGATAAACAAATAATTTGTCTTTTATGAGTCCCTAAACATTAATTTTAGACAATATAAAGTTTGCCTGATCAATTATCAAAGCGTAAAAAATTGTTATGTAAAAAATTTCAGTTTTTCCATGCTTTGAGTAGAAAAATTATTAATAAACAAATAGAGAAGACAAAAGTTCGGAGCGTCAAGCTGAACGTAAAAAGTGAATTTCCTCCTACACTCCGTCATGAGTACGGTACGTTTGTTTATAGAGTTTATTAGTTTATAGTCTGTTCATTTTAGAAATGAGGTTTGCAATAATATAATTAACTATTTAATTCAAAATCTTCTTTGAATAAAAAATTTTTAATAAAATTATTAAGGGTTGAATGCAGCGAGAAAAAAGCTTTCAAGATTAAGCAAAAAATAAATGATTGCACTGTATAAATGTATATGTGATATTCGGTTCAATTTAAATAAATATATACATTATATTAAATGATATTAAATCCACGTTTCATTTATTAGTCTTTTCATTAACTTTTTACCAAATAATTCCCTCAATATACAATATACGTCATATATTTTTTATTAATTCTTCTGATCATGTATATGTTTTAAATATTTTTGTCATTGAGGTCTTTAATAAAATTATTTTTTTCATTAGCTACATTGATAATTTTAACAAAAAATAATTTTGTTTAACTTTAACAAATAATAAAATCAATAATATGAGCAAAATAATTCACAAAGATATAAATTTCGAACTGCTTTCAAAATGCATCTCAAAATTAAATTTTATTCATATTAAACTACATATTTTCATGACTTTTTCTTTTTTTAAATAATTAGTCAGAGTTAGACTTATTTTTTCATTTATTTTTTTTTGTTTATTTGCAAACAGGATCAAGTTTTTAATTATTTTTGCTTTTTCTTAATGCAATTCAATGAAAAAGGCAGACCTACTTTTTGTGGCGCCATCTGTTGGATTAGTTTAACCGACAATTCCCCTCCGGATTGTAAGAAAACAGAAAAGTGGGGGGATGCATGGGGCTGCTTTTGAATAATCTAGCAGAAAATATCAATGTATTTATATTACATAGTACTGAAAGTTTGAATTCCTGCAACACTTTTTGATTATTTCATTCCTCAATATGGCGGATTTTCGGAAGTTTTTTTCATTGGTCCTGCGCGGTAACACACCTTTCTCTATTACATCATGCTCAAAAGCAAAGATATTATAAGCCTAGATGCAGCACGTGTATAGTTCGAGGAACTAATTGTAGACGGCGCTTCTGGCGAAAATTGCCCGATCCCCCCATGGCTCTCAACCCGAAAATCGCACCCGCCAACTACTTTGCCCCTGCAATCTTCACCCGTCGAACAAGTCCACCAAATAGCCGATACTAAGTCGGCAAATACTAAATACTTTAAAATATAAAATACAAATTTTATATCGAGAATTTTGATTTATTATTTTCAATTAATGAATCAATTATTTGAATAAATTTTGCATCAAGAAAATATGTAGATGCATAAAATTTACTTCTAAATTGAATTAAAATGTAATTCTATCGTAATAAATATTATTAGCTGACATCTTTTATGGAAAAAATTAGTCATTTCGCAATTAAAATTTACTGTCTATGAATAATATTATTTTGTTGTTTTGAAAAAAAGCAGTAGAAATTCTACTAAATGAAACTATACGTTTCAAGACATTAAAAGTTTTGATTGATAAACATATTTAGTTGAAATTTAAAATGATTAATTTTTTAAATAAATATGATCGTACAGCGTTCTCGCATGGATAATTAGCGATTTAGAGTTTTTAGATGTAAAGTTAAATGTTATAGGAATACCGCCTCCCTCACGATTATTAATTTAAGTAAACAATAATTCGTAAATTTCTATGTTTGTGTAATTAATTATGAATTAAATAAATTATAATGAAACGATAAAATCATATAATAAAATTATTTTTTATTTTATTTTTTATATAATATTTTATAGAAATTTATGTATCTTACCATGTATGTAAATCATATCCCGATTTTTTAAATTGAGAACTCCATAATTTCAAAATTGAAAAAATGTCTTTTTGAATTATATTCTCGAGTGGTTGTTCAGAATATATAAATATTTTGCCTTACATTTCCCAATTTAAACTAAAAGATCAGAAATTATTGAAAAATTTAAAAAATATTTATCTCTTAATTGTTAGTTTGTAATAAAATAATCCGTAAATGAACTATTTATTGTCACGGGCACATTTTCACCGTGCGCTGTGCCCGTGGCTTGCAAGTTTGAGCGCGCCTGGGGCGTGCGTCTTTTGATTCCCGCGATTCGCGCTCAGATATTTATTCTTTGCATTTAGAATGCTTGAATGAAACTTTATCAAAAACATCTCTTTAGATTGCAGTATTTATATGCGTGTTCATATTCTGAATTTTTTTCTTAAATAAGTATAATTAAAGATTAAGTTTCTCAAAGCTCGGTAGGCTTTGAGGTACACAATATTATCGTGACACAAGCGCTGAGCACTCGTTTTTTGACAGACAGTTGTGTTTTATATTTTCTGAACCACCTTAAAATAAACTTAAAAAATACAATCCTTTTTTTAGACATTTTCCTCTATCTCGCGTTGTTATGCTAATAATAGGATTTTGGTCTTCATACTATTATGTGTCAAATTTCGGTCAATTCTAATACTTTCTCCATCATAAATAATAAGAATGTGATAAATGAATACAAATTTGTATCACTTTTCTGGGCGAATAACTTTTTCCAATCAATTTGTTTTTGTACCTTTTGTTGTTTTTCCACAAATTTTTCATTTTTATTTTTAGCACCATTTTTATGATCAAAACCGAAACTACGTGGAATGTCAAAATGTAATTCATAACAAATTTGTAGCTCTTTTTCGGGTAAATAATTTTTGTTAAATCATTTTTTTTTTTCGTAACTTGTATCATTTTTTCACAAAGTTTTTTGTTATATTTTCAATGTTATTTTTCGCGAATAAAACACAACGTACGCCTCCTATCAAGAAGTGATTATTAACGAATTTGTAGATCTTTTTTGAGATAACAATTTTTGTTGATTCATCTTCTTTTGTATCCTGCATACTTTTGACCACAAAATGGGATTTTCCATATCTCATTATCTTTTGTGCAATAAAAATGAGAATTTTCAACTTTACAAGAAAATCCAAAAAGTTTGTATGATAATCTTGTTGGGCTTTTAAAAAGCAATGTTTTTTTACTTTTTTTCATATCGTACGTTGTTTGGCTTATAATTTTGATTTTCCATTGATAATAAAAATTTTGAAAATGCTATAACTGAGAATTTTTTTGTATCAAAAAAAGTCATCAGGATAAATTGTTTGACCTTCTGAGTACTATTAATAGCCGTAAATAAAAATTTTAAATATAAAAAATGGTCCCAAGATTTGTATTTTTATTCAAAATGGCTGTTAAGGAACTTGTCCTTTCTTTTCGGACTTGTTGGACCTTTCTTTTCTTATCCTTTCTCAATCATAAATGATGAGAATGAGAAAAATTAGAGGCTATTAATTTCAGTTTCTAAATGATTTGAATTCTTCAAAGTAAAACGCTGTTACTGTTCTCTGTAATATGGAAATTTTATCCAATACAAATAAAATTGAAAATAAATTTTCTTAAGTATAGTCTCAATATACTTGTTTTCTATCATTCTTTTAATTGTTGTAATTTCGTTTTCTGAGTGTTGTCGATTTTTCGTTGTGTATGTTTATGCTATTAAATACAAAAATTGAAACTTTAAGGGGTCGTCAGTAAACTGCATTACC
>NC_046666.1:111719014-111721033 GCF_010883055.1 Belonocnema kinseyi | reverse complement strand
AACTATAGTTCGAACAGGGGTTGAGGGTCAGTGGAAGAAAAGTTACGAACTTAGATAACATTTAGTATGTTTCCTTATTATTAACTTTTAAAGAATTGTTATTTTTTTATCTGTTTTTAAGAAACCCACTTTTCTCGTTTTTTCGCTTAAATCTTTTTTGGTAGAAAGTCGACTATTATATTTGTGGTTCAGAATTCAACTCGTTTGGTTAAAAATTCTAGTATTCAGTTGCAAATTTTATTATTCTGTAAAAAATGCAACAATTTTGTTAAAAAGTCATCTTGTTTCGTTAGGAATTCAGAAGCTTGGTTAAAAGTTGAACTACTTTGTAACAAAATTATTCTTTTGGTTTTAGATTCACCTGTTTGGTGGAAAATTTAACTATTCTATTTTTAGAAAATTAATCTTCTGCGGATAAAAAGTCATTTTTACGCTGAACTCTTTTGTTAAAAATGTAAATATTTTGTTGAAAATTCATTTTTTTAAATAAGAATTAAGTTTTTTTTTAACTAACAAGGTAATATTTCATTTTTGATTTAAATTGATATTGTTATTAAAATTTATATTTTCTGGTTTAAAATTGCTCCTTCCGGCTTTAAAATTCAAAAATTTGGTTAAAAATTAATATATTTGGTTGAGAGCTCGTCTTATTTTGGTAGATCATTAATACAATGCTGGAAAATTCATTTCTTTGGTTAAAAATTTAACTATATTTTTCGCAATTTATCTTCTTTAATTGAAAATTAAACGACTTGGTTAAAAGTTGAACTTTATCATTAAAGATTCATATTTTCGGACTCCCCTTGATCTTTGGGGTTGACTCTTTTGTTAAAAATTTAATTTCTTGATTTAGTTGAAAATTGATCTTTTTTTAACATGTAACAATGTTCTTGACATTTTGTGTTTTTTGTTTTGTTCAAAATTCATCTTTTTGGTCGAAAATTAATTTTCTTGGTTTTTTTTACATCGTCTTTTTATTAAAAATGCAATTGTTAAGTTCTAAATTAGTATATTTTGATTAATGATTTAACAATATGGTAGAAAATTAAAGTAGGATTCGTTTGTTAATGAACTTTTCCGTGTTTTTCTCGTGCTTGTTAAATCTAGTTTTTTTTAATCATATTTCTGCAAGATTTACCTCTTTGGCTTAACATTGAAATTTTTTTGTTGACAATTTGGTTTTTTATGTTAAAAATTACTTTTTTTTTTTAATTTGCAACTTGTCTATTCTTGATTAGAAATGGATCCTTTATAAGTTCAAAATTCCAATATTTGGTTGAAAATTCATGGAATTTGTTAAAAATTCGTCGTTTTTGGTATGAAAATTAATCTTCTTTGTTGTAAATTCATTATATATTTCGACTTTAAACCTTAGGAATTTAAAGCGTTTCATATTGCATTCAAATCAATTGAAAGTGAGTTTTAAATAATAACTGATACGAGGGATTTTATTAGCTGTAAGGCATAGCGTATATATATACTAGGCAGTCTGATAAGTACCTGAAAATTCTAAGAGATGGCATTAGTATTCACTAATGTGAACCATTTTCGTCGAGCTTGATCCTTCAATTGACGCCTGTCAAGACTTCAGCCATTTATGTTTACGCATTTACAAGTTACAGCACTGAGAAGCGACTAACCTCCGAGTTTTTTTTTAATATGGAAAAATCTGAGTTTCGAGTTTTGAACAAACACTACTATCTTCGCAAGAAAACGATATCCGAGACGAAGGCCAAGCTGGATAAGTATCACCCGGACTCTGCACCGTGGATTGGAACGATTCATAAGTGGTTTACCGAGTTTCGTTGTGGCCGTCCGAGCACCATATGATGTTGAATGATCCCAAAGTGAAATTGAGAGAGGTAGCTAATGCTGTAGGCATATCATTGGAACGTGTGGGCAATATCGTGCATTCATTTTTGGGTATGAAGAAGCTCTGCGCGCGATGGGTGCCGCGTTTGCTCACAGTGGACCAAAAACGAATTCGTGTGACAACTTCCCAGCAGAATTTGGCATTAT
>NC_046666.1:111708823-111718914 GCF_010883055.1 Belonocnema kinseyi | reverse complement strand
TTGGTTCCTCAGCCACCGTATTCACCAGACCTGGCCCCCAGCGACTATTACTTGTTCCCTAACCTGAAGAGATGGCACACCGGTAAGCGTTTTTACTCAAATTAGGAGCTCATAGCTGAAACTGAGGCGTATTTTGGAGACCTTCCGATCGAGTACTTTTTGGACGTTATCAAAAAATTAGAAAATCGTTGGACTCGCTGTGTCGACCTAAAAGGAGAGTATGTTGAAAAATAAAACCGACTTTGGCCAAAAAAATGTCTCCGTGTTTCATTTTTCAGGGACTTATCAGACTGCCTAGTATATATATATATATATATTGAAAAAATTTTTGATTTTATTTATTTCTTTAAGGGCATTTTTTTAAAGCTTGCCATAACAAAGAAAAACTATCCAATTAGGGGTTTTAAGTGTTTAAAATCGTGATTTATTTTTTTCATAAACAGTTTCGAAATAATTTTCACATTGTACACATCATCAATATAATATACCTAAAAACCAGCTGATGTGTACAATTTGAAAATTATTTCCAAACTATTTATGAAAAAAATAAATCACGATTTTTAAACCCTTAAAGCATCTAATTGGATAGTTTTTCTTTGTTATTGCAAACTTTAAAAAAATTTACTTGAAATAAATAAAATCAAAAATTTTTTCAATCCTTGGTGGGAATTTTTTTACAAGTACGAAAAAGTATGACTATTTTTACAGGAAAACACCAATGAATATAATAATTTTTTAAATACTAAGAAATCCAGGTGGCCGTTTTAATCAAGGCAATAAATTTCAGGTTATTTCCCGGCTCGCAAGAAATTATTGAATTATTTAAATTTTTGGAATTCTTTCCTTTTCCATTTTTTTTGAAACAGCCTTAGCTGCTGAGATGCAAACCTAAACGCCTTATATTTCTTAGAATTTTTTTCGATTCTTCGAATTATTTTTATAAACTATTTGGATTTCTTTGAAGTTGTGAATTCTGATGAGCATGAGAATTGCAAGTGGTTAACTGCCCTCAAACTTTTAAAATTAAATTTTAATGTGCAAGGCACAGTTTAGTTACTGGTTTCTGTAATTAAACAAACTATACGGAGAAAGATTATACGTTTCAAATAATCAAAAAACAAACAAAAAACAGAATCTTAATATAATTTTGATAAATAATTAAATGAGTAGTGAAAACTTTAAATTTTTCCTCGGAATTAAATGTAAATTGTCAATTCGACACTACAGACAAGTGTAAATATTACTTCAGTTATACCTTAATTAGGCGAAAATATAATAAAATATTTTAGGATTTAAAATACATGTAGGATAAATTTATACAGTGAAGTATTCGAACCTGCAATTCACTATTTTTGTAAAAATTATATTTTTTAAAAAAATGTTTGAAATTTCGCTACAATTCTAAAATATGACAAGAATTTTTTTTAAACTTATTTATATAGTATTTCGAAAATATCTCTTTTAAAAGAAACCAGACGAGGAATTAATTTAACTTTTTCATTTAACTAAATTCTGAATTGATTTAAAATTAATTTACTTTTTAAAAATTATTTACTATCTCGAGAATGTCCCTTTTTTAAAAAGAAAGCGTAAACTAAATTAATTAATTTTAACATAATAATAAATATAATAATTTTAGGCCCTCATTAATTTTAATATTTTCGGCGTGCATAGACAGGCCCGAGTCAGCTATAAATCTGGCTGGCGAAGGCGAGCGCGAGTATCGAGACACAGATAATCAACGGCACTTTCGGTTTGGCTTTCGACTTGGACCCACCCCTCCCGTAGACGTAGGCAAAGGACGCGGTTGCCATAGAAACATCGAAAAGTTAAAGTGGGCAGCACCTCGAGCCATCAAAAATGTAGTTAGATATATATGTCGTTCTCCCACTCTGACCTCCCGTGCCGCATCTATGCTTATAATATCTTTGCACAAAAGCACCTTGTCACGATTGCCCTAGAGTTCCTGTAGGGAGAGTTGTATCAAAGATATTAGGTCCTAGATACGGCATGAGATTAGTTGCACCACATACCGGTAGTTAGCGCGGCAGGCAAGTTTGTGGTCCTGCATATATATATTGCTTTTAGTTCGGCCACATACTTGTAGAGGCGTGACATGTGCCGATTGGTTCCGCCACATGTTTGTAGAGGCGCGACATGCAGCTATATATTCGGTCTCGCCAAATTATAGTGCATTTGAAATCCAAAATGGTAATAAACTAATTTTACTTTATAAGTGAATGGAAAAATAATTTTAATTGAGTAGAAAAGGTCTTGAAGGAATTAGAAAACTCTAAAGACTTTTTGAAATCAAAATTATGAATTAAAAAGTTTATTTTTTATTTAAGTTATAATTTTTTTGGAAATTAGTAGAAAAGTGAATTTGAAGATACAGTAAAGTTTCATTTAAATTTAAATAATCTAAAAAAGCTGTCTGGTTAAATCAACCAGAATTGTGGTGGTATGTCCTTACTATTTTTTTCTGGTTAAAGAAATGAAAATTCTGAAAAGAAATTTCCTTATAAAAACTTATAAAAAATTTTTTCCCCTAAATTTCCTTATAGACCTAGACAAATGTCTTCTGAAATTATGCATTTTTTAAATATTAGTGAATTAAGTAGTATATGAGTTTTTTAACAGCTGTAAAGTGTAAGAAGCATTTTCGAAAGTCAAAGGAAATTACGGCTTGCTCCTACAGTTTAGCTAAGGCCATGTTATAAATATGAACCATTTTTTCAAATTGAAATAAGAAGTAAATCAATCTTACAAAATGTCATTTTCCCTGCTCCAGAAATCTAACTTTAAGAAAAAATTTAAGTTTGCTTAATTCTCTTTTATTATCATTTAATACTAAAAATTGACAAAAAAATTGCCATAATTTTGGTCTTTTTGTTATTTTAATATATAAGCTAATTACATTTTTTAAACCGCAACCATGAAAAATAATATAAACCAATGCTATAAATTCACAGAATTATTATGTACTTTAATAGTCTATATTTTTTTAAAGAATTTGACGCTGTTTTTATTATATTTTTAATAAATATATAAGTTGCCTTAGTTTTTTATTTAGTTTCCTTTAATTATTCCCTTTATTTCTTTATTTTGTATTTATTGAGAAAAATGAGTTGAAACTTTAAAATGTTCTCCACCGGTCATGTATAGAAAACTATACTTTCCAGCTGGTCGATTAAGCTTTTGTTTGCATTTACTTGTTTAACTGTTTGCATATTTAAATCCATTAAAATTTTTTGATTTTGCTAAAATAATTATTTTGAATTCTTTCCTTTAATAAAAAACTTGCTTTTTTAAATTTGTTCGTAAATAAATTTATTTTCTAATAATTTAAATATTTGATTAACTTTCGGTTTCTTTTATAACATTTTAAAGGCTTATGTATTATAAATTAATTACCTCATTAACAAAAAAGGTTTTTTAAAGAAAAATTACAATGAACATGGCAAGTCAAAACTGTCTTCTAGGTACTTGAAGTTAAAGGGAATATTTATTTCTGACAATATTAAAACTTCCATTTTAATATTGAGTTTATTAAATTAAAAAGGAAGATCTGTTAAAATTATTTACGCCTAGCGTTATAATGCTTAAAGCTTCTTGTTCTTCAAAAATCAATATATTCCAATCAAGATTTTTGTCTTACTTCTTAAATCTTGTAAACAAAAACAAATGTTTTCATGTAATAAATAAGTGACGAAATTTTGTTATCAAATTTTTTTTTCAATGTGGTAGGCCGTGATTATTTCTGCCGTCTTGGAGAAAAAAGTTACTCTCTAAAGTTTGACGTAAGGGTCATTTTCGCGTTGCAGCGTATGCGTAAAGAAGACTTACGTCAAAACGAAGGTAGTGAGTTTCTTCACGCAAACAGCAGATTTGGCTTAACCCATTTTTCCCTCTCGACGGATTGTTCACCTTGGCGCGCGAGATATTAACTAAATTAATTTTTTTACGTAAAAACAAGTCGTGTCTACTAAAATGTAATATTTTTTTCTCGATGACTCAAATTAAACAAAAAGGTTTGAAAGTGTAAAATTAAAAATGTAAAGCATTGAACAAATTCTGATTTTAAGAATCAAATCCTGAGCAATTAAAAATTTTAACATTGAAATTTAATTTGGTTTTGAATATAAGGGTTTAATATCGTAAAATTGACAACTGTAAGCCTTCTAACTTGATTAGGCTTAAATTAATGGCCTCCAAAATCTGATAATACCCAAATACAAACATTCAGAATTCTGCATTTCAATTTTCAGTTCAAAAGTTTCAAAATTAAATAATTTAAATTTATCAGATTATACTTGAGGCATATTCGAAATTTAAAAAATATTAATGCTTGTATTTTTAATTTATAAACTCTATGAAAAAATTTCAAATAATACAATTCTTGAAATTTCTGTTCATAAAATTACTCAATTTTAATGTTTTAAATTGAAAATATATTAAAACCTTTCAATTTAAAGTTTTCGATTTCAAAGGCTTTACATTCATAAGTAATTTCATTTAAACCGTTTAAAATTAAATAATTTGAATTGACAGGTTATATTCGAAGAATATTCGAAATTTTGCAAATACTGAAATTTTGAATTTTAAATTTATAAATTAGTTTGTTTTAATAATTATTATTTTATTCTTACGCTTCCAGTAGAAAATAATTACACTGTAATTTTAATTGTTTTCATTTCAAATTTCTCTCATTTAAAACCTTTCAATTTCAAAGACTTTGAAGTTATAATCCAATTTTCGAAACTGAATAATTTTGAATTGAATAATTATTTAATTGCTAAAATACTTCTAATTTGAAATATAATTGTGGGATAGTAAAGTATTTCCTTGCAAAATAGTTATGCTGAAGTTTAAACGCTTCCTTTTATATTTTGACATTGTCGACTTCTGAAAAGCTTCAAACCAAAAACTTTAGAACTATGAGTCCTAATTACTTTCCTGAGTTTTTTTGTTGAATTTAACTAATTATTATAAAAACAAGGGAATTTTTTTAAATTTCTCCAGCTTATTTGAATGCTCTCCATTGTTGAAGCCAAGAAACAACCCACATATATCTGTATTCCATTCAATCCAATGTAAATTTAACGACAGATTCATTTTTATTGAACTAAATTGTACTTAAATTTAACACCATTTAACACCATTCAACATCTACAATTTTAACTGAAATTTACTTAAATTCAACTAAATTTTACATAAATTTTGAATTTAAATAACATGTATTCACTTTTTGAAATGATCTAAATTGCATACAATCTTTAAATTTAGTTTTACAAAATAATTTTTAAAATTGCACTATAATAAATCTTAAAGTACGAATAGAATTGTTTTTAAACTTATTTACTTAGTATCTAGAAAATTTCTCTTTGAAAAGAAACCAAACGAGAAATTAAATTAAATAAACTTTATTTAATTCTTAAATTCACCTAAATTTCATTTAAATGTTGAATTTAGCTAAATTTTATTAAAATTTTAAATTCAACTAAATTTTATTTGATTTGTAATTTAAATAAATTTTATTTAATTTTTTAATTTATCTTAATTTCATTTAAATTTCAAGTTTATTTTTTAAAAATAATTTTAGAAATTTATCTAAAATTCTAAAGTACGAAAAGAATTTTTTTTACATTTATTTATTGTCTCGAAAATTCAAAATAATAATAAATAGAATATTTTTAGGCTCTCTTTAATTTGAATCTAATTAGCTAAATCAGCGTTCATAACATTTTTAGCGTACAGGTCGTACAGAGCCAGCCAACTGACTCAACTATAGCAAAGATTGCAATAGTGATAGCAAAGGCGAACGCGAGAACGAGAAACAGAAAATCACGTTCGTTTTAGAATTCAACAACTTTTGGTGTACGCCCCGGCCCCACCTCGCCCAGTGACGTGCTAGGAGGACGCGGTTGGCATAGAAACGGTGAAAAGTTGAAGAGGGCAGCACCTCGATATAGTCGAAAATGTAGTTAGATATATATATCGGCCGTCCCCACCACTGACCCATGCCGTATCTAGGACCTAATATTTTTGGTTGTATCACGTTACCCCCTCCACTAGCTGCCGCGAAACCGGAATCGGAAATACGTTACGAAGCGCGAAATATTTGAAGCATTCTTAAGAAGAGCTTACATGCCATTATATATTTTCTTGTAGTGTTTGTGCTGAAAATAAGTTTTTTTAATGAAGAATGTAAAAAAAACTTGCTCTTCTACGTCAACGAAGCTACGTTTGATACTCTGCAGGAAATGGAGCATATATTCAGATCATTGCACCCGGTTGTACAAAATTGCTCTTTCGTCTAAAATTTGTAATCAAGCTAAATCAAAGGAAAAAGACATTGAAAACAAATATGCTAGTAGAATCATGGCTATGTATATAACTTACTAATAAGAATTTATATATAGGTTCTTAGAGGTCTAAACTTGAAAGAAAAACTAACTATCTTCCTTTTACGTTCACTAGAGTTATAGCATTTTCAAAATCCAGAAAAACAAACTAAAATGAACGAATTAGGCCAAAAACGCATGATACGAAAAAAAGTCTGGAAAAAAATGCTTTTTGAAAGCCCTACAAGATTACGATAACAACTTTTTCAATCTGGTTAAAATGTTTAAAATTCAAAATTTGATCGTACAAAAAATTTTTGAAATCACATTTTTTCCAGATGTATAAATTCTATGCACGGTTGTTCATAGTACTTCAAAACTGAAATAACTTACCCTTCTGACTTTTTTTTATAAAAAGAAAATTATCAGAATTAGAGCATTTTCAAAATGCAAAAAAACAAACTAAAATAAACATTTTAAGCCAAACAACGCATGATATGAAAAAAGTCAGGAGAAGAAAAACTTTGCTTTTCGAAAGCCCTAAAAGATTATAATAACTTTTTTAATCAGGTCGAAAAGTTGAAAATTGCAGATTTGATCGTACCAAAAATGTTGGAACCCACATTTTTTCAAGATTTGAAAATTCTATGTACGGTTGTTCATAGTACTCAGAAATTCAAACAATTTATCTCCATGACTTTTTTCTACAAACAGAAAATTATCAGAATTAGAGCATTTCCAAAATCCAAAAAAACAAACTAAAATGAACATTTTAAGCGAAAAAACGCATGATATGAAAAAAAAGTCAACAGAAGAAAAAATTTGCTTTTTGAAAGCCCTACAGGACTATGATAACAACTTTTTTAATTTGGTCGAGAAGTTGAACACTACAAATTTGATGGTACCAAAAATAATGAAAAATCCGAAAATTCCATTTTTTGGTCAAACTATGCAAGATACGAAAGAAATGAAAAAGTTTAAATTGTGTGCCCTGGACAGAACTATAAATTAAGAATGAATCACTTTTCGGTATAAGCTACGAGAAAAAATGAGACACAACTTGTTCATTTAAAAAAGAGCTATAATTTTTGATAGGACAGTTAGTTTTTGCTTTAGTCGTGAAAAATAACATTCTAACTAAAAATATTAAATGTATTTGAAAAAACGACATAAGGCATGAACTTAAATTATCAGACAAAAAATAAAAAAATTATAAAAACCAGGAAATAAGAATTAGTATGACTCAATTTTTATGCAAATTATGAATTGTAATGATATACATTCATTGAAATGATACATGTTTCAGAGCAGCTTAGAATACAATTTAAAGCAAAATAAGAAACAAATACAAAAATAATCATGATAAATACAGATTGCTTTCTATATTGCAATTTTTAAATAAGTAATCCCTGGCAGAGTGAAATAAAAAGTGTATTATGATTGATATAAAAGTGTTATGTATAATGTAGAAAAGTTGACAGGTTGAACAAATTCGAGTGCGAAACACGAGATACGTGATGAGAATGTGTTCGTTAAATCCAAAAGAGCTTTAACAAAAGACAGTTCAAAATCACAAAATTACGGTTGTCGCTCCGTTCACCTTTGATTTTAAAAGGTCTATGCCCGAATACGAAAGAAATGCAAAGACTAAGCGCAGAGTGCGATTGCCCTCAGTCGCGTGCCGTAGGTGCGCTCAAACTCTCGAGCTAAGCTTTTTTAACGAAAGAGAATTCACAATCACAAAATTACAGTGGTGGATGTTTTGAGTCTTAATTTTAAAATGTTTGCGCAAGAATGTGCGAAAATATAAAGACCGAGCGCGTAGCACGAGGTAAATACATAATCGAGCGCGAAGCCCGAGATAAATACAACATCAAGCGCGAAGCGCGAGAACCAACAGTCGCGCGCCCCAGGCGCGCTCAAACATTCTTCATTATTACATCTACATTATTATTTTTATTGTATTTATTTACTATTCTATCAGTGCCTTAACATTAAATTTGACTTGAAAGTCGCGCCAATTTCAAAACATCTAATTCCGTTTTTGCGGCACCAATCAGGAGCGGAGTAAGTGATGACACAACTCTCCCTAGAGGAACCCTTGTAATTCATACGTCCATGTAACAGACTGACAGGTGAAGTGTGAATTGCAGAGATGGTTAAGTTATAGAAGTAACCAATATTTCAGGAAGAAGGTAAAAAGTTTGAAGTCGGAAGGAAAAAAAGGAAAGAAGTGCCTTTGTTGAACTAGCAAAAGCCAAAGACACAATTTCATTACACTATAAGCCATGGCAGATCCTAAATATGCTGATCTTCCTGGCATTGTAAGTGAAATATAAACTTAAGTTATTTTGACACATCTGACGTGCAAATGGTGAAAGACGCCGGATAAGTCATGTATCACCTGTCACTTTTTCTGATCAAAATATACAGTGAGTGTAAAAAGTTTTCGGGCACCTCTTTTTTGATGACTGATTAGATTCTCTTAATTTTAATTTATGCCAGAGCTAACAAAATTTCTCTTTAAAGGATTGATTGCTCTTGAAATTCTGCATAAAATAAGCCTAGAATGAAGCCAATTTGTCTATTTTTCAATTAGATATTGCAAAAATATTTTAAATTTCGATGTTTTCCTTAATGTTCAATAACTTCCGAAATAATCAACATTTTTCAATGTTCTTAGGTTCATTTTGAAGCTATTTTTTCATCGTATCACAACAGCTTATCAGTATAAATCTTAAAAAATTTCTTTTTGAATTGAAAGAACTTGAACTTGTAACAAAATTGGGATGGCAAGGGACTTGCTACATCGAAATATAGTTACGACTTTTCTTGTTGGGACGACAGAACCGATGAGATGGGCCGGGTCCGACGTGTATGGCCTGCAGAGAGAATGTTGGCTTTTAGTGTGTTTTGATTTTCATTTCATAAGACTGTTTAATCGCTTTTCAAGTGGGACAAGGTAAATTGAACATCTCAGTGTTATTACAATTACAGAAGAGAAAAGTGCGAATTGTGTTAAAATTAGATAAAACCGCTCACGCAATTTTGTCAGTTTGCTGGTTATGTTGATAGTTTCTTTCCGACCTGCCGATATTTCCTCTGTTAAATATTGATGATTTAGAGGTTATTAGTGTTTACTGACACTATATAAATAATTTTTATTATAATTTTAGGCCTCTGTCGCTGTCTAGGATTCTGAAATATAGAAATAGAGATTTTAGAAACTTTTGTTTCGTAATAAATCAATTTTTTCTTAAACAATTATCAAATTTCTATAATTTTTCTTTACACTAAAATCTGCTAAGATGATATTTCTTCTTTTACAGGATTTTAACCCTAGAACGAACCACCGGGGTAGTACGCTAACCTATTCAAAGTTCAACCCTACCGAAAGAAATCTCTGAGTTTTCTTTAGCGAAATAGCTTGGCCCATTTGAGTATATAAACAAAGTCAATTTAAAACAAAATAGTCTCTGAGATAGTTTTAAAAGATTTGGGTCCTTTTCAAGATCCTTTTAGTGGTCTTTTTAAGAGTGGTGCGACGTTAATATAATGTTCCTTTTGTCTTCGTCACGTACCGGCCGGGCAGAGTTATTTACAGTAGTTGGTCGTGGCTGATCCGCTCTCCCTTTTTAAATTTCCCTTCAAATTATTAACACTTTTTTTTAATTGATGAATTTTCTCATTATACTTATTTATAATTATAACTTATATAATAATATACAATTTTCTAGTTGAATTCAA
>NC_046666.1:111707704-111708723 GCF_010883055.1 Belonocnema kinseyi | reverse complement strand
TCACATTTCTGTGGAAGATACCGTGCATTCTCTTATCGAGGAGCTGTTCACGAAAGTTTTTCTCTTGTGCTTTCTTAATCCGGGCTTTCAGGAGTGAGTACTGAAGATAGATAAGTTTTGATTCATTTTTCTCACCCCTAATACTGAAGTTAAGTCCGAGTGTTTCAGCAGCCTCCTCCGCTGCTTTGTACAGAAACGCTCCTTTGCCCACTTCTTCGTGATTCCTGACCATTTTAAGAAGAGAGTCTCTCCCATTTGCAACTCTGTATATGTTGTACCCAGAATAATCCTGTTGTAAAGACATTCAAGACTCAATATTCCGCGACTACCTTGATGGCGTGAAATGTACAGTCGCGGAACGGAAGATCTAAGATTTATGCCCTCTGGGTATATATATATATATATATATATATATATTTCGGTTTTGATTCCTCTAGAATCAAACCGAAGGGCCTATGACAAAGCCACCGAACGCGTCCTCGGGTTGCGGATAGAGGGTCCCTGTACGACGGGTTTCTGCTGAATATGGTTACAAAAATAAATAGGCAGTCGCGGAGTAAGCAGCCTTATCCTTGCATGCGGGGCTCTACAAGCATGGACGAACCCCTTTCCCTAGCTTCTCGTGGGAAGAACAATGACAACACCAAACATAGTTGTAGTAAGTGCGGTTCAAAACAACAGAACGCGCAGGGCTCCCGACAACGGGTCGGCCAACAATGGCCGCGATGGCCATTGGCCACAATGGCCGCTCTACAAGCATGGACGAACCCCTTTCCCTAGCTTCTCGTGGGAACAACAATGACAACACCAAACATAGTTGTAGTAAGTGCGGTTCAAAACAACAGAACGCGCAGGGCTCCCGACAATGGGTCGGCAACAATCCCGCGATGGATCAGCGGGATCTCGTGACCTTTGGTTGGACGGAGCGACTGAATCACGACTTGCTAGACTGCTACGATGCGAGTGTGGCCCGTGAACGGGGTAACATGGCACGGCTGCATGTTCTGTGGTGCGAGAAA
>NC_046666.1:111699483-111707604 GCF_010883055.1 Belonocnema kinseyi | reverse complement strand
TCGAGGCCTGACATGGTTCTTCTTGACTTCGAGAAGCGAACCATGTTCGTTATCGAATTTTCGGCACCAGCCGACAAAAACATCATAGCCAAGGAGAATGAAGAGAAAGAGAGGTATCGAGACCTTATAAGGGAGTTGCAACGATTCTACCCGGAATATTCTGTTAAACTGATCGTCCTTATAATCGGCGCTCTTGGAGGTGCCAAGCTTTCACTTGCTAATAGCCTAAAAAGCATCCCTGCGTGTCAACAATATGCTAGAACACTTGCGGGAAAAATGCAGAAGGCGGTTGTCCTTGGGTCGCTCCGTGTTCTTAGGCTCCACGAGGCTTTTGCTGGATCGGCGTATTGATTCCTTTACAGACTGTAACCACCTATCTCACGGTTGTGAGACGTGGTTATGGCTGAAATTTTACCGCAATTTCGCTGGAAGCGGGTGGAATTTTTCAGATTAGCACCCGCTCCCGGCGAAATCCTGTGGTTGTCCTTATGACAATTTTTTAATTATATATATATATTGAAAAATTCAACTTTTTGTTTGAAAATGGATCTGTTTTAGTAATTTTTGGGTGACCGCTAAATTCACAAGAAAAAAGTTGTAATTTATGCGCAGCCCCTTGCTTGTCATGCATAAAAGTATTTAAAAAAAAAACATTTTTTAAATAACATTTACTTGAATTAAAAGAATTTCATTTTCGCGCATGAAAAAAAAATTATAACTTAAACCCAAGTTCTATTTTATTAGCATGTTTGACTTCATTGCGGCACCGTCGGATAATTTTTTATTTAAAAAAGTCAATAGATATTTTAATTCGCAATAAAGCGTAGCAATTTTTCAGCAATAGCAGTTTTAGATTTTTTAATCTGATATTTTTTCAACGTGCCATCTTTCAAATAAAAACTCTCAACATGGGCATTCTTAAATTGGAATTTATGCAAATTAAAAGTTTGCCCTCTGAACTTAAAATCCCGCAAAAGAAGAAATATCATCTTAGAAGATCTTAGCGTCAAGAAAAATTATAGAAATTTGATACGTGTTCCGGAGATTGCGATAGAGACCTAAAATTAGAATGAAAATTATTTATATAGTATCAGTAAACAATAATAACCTGTAAAACATCAATAATTACCAGACAAAATATCGGTAAGTCGGAAAGAAAATATCGACATAACCTGCAAACTGTCAAAATTGCGTGAGCGTTTTTACGTAATTTTAACTCAATTCGCACTTTTCTCGTCTGCAATTGTAATAGCACTGTGAGATTAAATTTATCTTGTCCACTATAAGTCAAAATTCTCTCTACAGGCCACATGCGTTGGACCCGGTCTGTCTCATCTGTTCTTTCTTGACAAGATCGACATGTGGCTAAACGAGTTGCGCCTGTTTGCGTGAGAATCCATATATGCGTAAGGTGGTGAAAGGTTAGATACTGCTCCCGAAATGGCTTTTTTCATATATTGTACAAGCAAGCACCGAAGAATTTTTTTTAGTTAGGCTGTTTACGTTAAGCATGCGCACAAGTTACAAAGATATTTTTAATTAATTAAATTTTTTATAAGGTGAACGTTTAGATGGAGAACATAAGATCATTTTGAGTTGAGTTTTCGGGTTTTATGTTCGGAATACTGCCTATTGTAGTGTGAGTGGATAAAATTAAAGGATATTAATATGAAAAATTACCATTTTTTATATAAAAACTCGCTTAATTTTTAAGGGATATTTTCCTTTCGGGGTTGTCCAAAAAATGGCGAAATATGAGGAGCATTCAAACCTAATCACTAGCATTCGATAATTCGGAATTAAGGTTTTAAAAAGTGACTTTGAAAATTGTTCTGTACCCCGAAGGTGTTTCGCGGTGGTAGTACATTGGTTAAGCCTCTCGGTTTTTCGAAAAAATATGATAACTGCTGAAATGTGAGAATGGAAAAGAGTAGCAGCGAATTAAAATGGGAAGGAAACTGACTGATTGTGCGCAGTTAGCTGGCTAGAGTTCGAAAGCCGTTATCTTACGTCAGGATGACCAAGTACTTACCTGTAAGTTCTCAGGCGATTTTTTTTGTTCAGAATTTACGAAAATTTGAGTTTCTCATCGAAATAAATGTAAACTTTTGAGCTATAATGGTTTTCAACCCACCTTTGTTGGTTTTTATATTTTAGTAACAGGGAATATTGTTTAAATTAATAAGTGGCTATTAGCTAGCTACTTCAATTTATTCACTTGAAAACGAAGTCAAATTATAAGAATTTCGTACAATTGTGATTAGATTTACATAAGCTTATTAAAATGAAGACACCAGTCGGTGGCAGTGTTAGTTTTGAAGAGTACAAGATTAAGTTTTTTACTGTTGTATACGCTTCAATTGCGATTTTTTTTGTAAGGATAAGTGAAGTTATTGTTTCTTATTACGAACAGCATGCTGGCAGCAATGTCCACGTTGCTTGTTAATAATTGTTGCTTTTTTGTGTGCTTCATACGAGTGGAATGTTCAGGGACACCTGTGCAACCTACAATATCAGTGTTTTTCTCCTCCGAGTGGGTAAAAAAATTAAGGATGCCCAGAGAGGTCTCTGGGACATCCCTTAGACGTGTTTTATAACATGTCTTTTTGACATCCTAGGGATGCTCCTAAAACGTCTAATGTCAGTATGATGTTTCAGTATGATGTCTCGAGAACGTCTATGCCTTTAAGACGTATTTAGGTCATCTTTAGGACATTGGGCGTCTAAGAGACGTTGATTGGGCTGACATAGGACGTCCTAGATACGTCCCAAGGACGTTTTTTGGTTTTTAGTAGTTTTGTTCTCACTGGGTTATCACTGGCAGGTTGGTTAGTAGTATGCTAATAAATATCTGAACGCTACTATGGACTAGAAAGCAAATGTGAAATATTATGTATTGTAAGTAAAGCAAATTTTTTTAACAGGTAACTAATTGTGACGTGGGAAAAAATAGGATAATTTAAAGAATCAGATTGTTCGACGAAAATGGAAATTCATCTACTCAAATTCTATCAGGCAATTTGTTACTAGAACATTATTAAAAATGTCTTTTCTAACGAATTGGCGAGTCCATACCGTATCAAATAGAGACTGTTATTATTTTATATACGCGTATGGCTACCCAAATAACAAATTTGCCACCCGTAGCTGGCGTATGTGCCGACCCGCGGTTCAATTTACAGGACCGTTGTGCGGGCACCTGATCAGCGCAATATAAGCGCTATTACTGGTGATATTGCCCGCCCAACCGTTCGGCGCTTAACTTGCCGGCCATGTAAAAGCCCAAATTGCTGCTAATATATTTGATTATCTCAAAATATGAGTGTGGGATGGAGGAAATAAACGAAGAAGTATATATTATGAATAATAATATATTTTTAAATTATAATAAAATACTAATAGTAAATATTAATAAATCATTAGCTAGAAATTCATAATGTAATAAAATATAATCCAATAACAAAAAAAGCAATTTCTTAAGGTGATATCACGTTTTTCTGTTTACATTTGAGGTTAAGCATCGCCAAACGCAGCGTCTGTTTAGCCGAAAGTTGAGAAACCCTTCTATACATTTATACATTACGATAAGAAAGTAAATAGTCAAAACCGCGATTGCTGGTTATCGATCAGCATCCAAAAAATCAATACGCATTTAACAAAATCAGTCACAGTTTCCAATGTCCCGGAAGCTGGAACCGCAAATTTATTTTTTATAAAAATGAAAGTTGTGATAAATTGTGCTAGAATTGTGCTCATTTGTGCCGTAAACGGTCTTTTGAAAAATAAAAAATTACGGCCGCAATTATTGAAAAGCAGTTTCTCTTGCTAGATCCGCAACTTCTTACTACAGAAAAAAGAAAGGTCCTAGGTGGCTCAAAGTATACTCAGTTTTGTGCAGGAAAGAAAAATTCATAAAAACTAACCATTAAAAAAATTATTTTCTAAAATTTAATTTCGAATAACTAAAACTTTTTCTCAGGAGTGCTCGACAAATGCAGTTTTTTTTATTACAAAATTACGTGAGATCAACAGTTGTCATATTATCACTCAAAATGTAAAACTCAAAAAACATCAAAAAATCGAAAAATAGGCAAATTTCTAAAAAGAAAAATATTGCTGATTTTTGCTCGACAAATAAAGTCTTTGTTGCCTCTGACAAAATTACGTGACATTAACAGTTCTTATATTAACTCTTAAAATGTAAAACTAAAAAAACCAAAATTAATTAATTATTTAAAATTTGAAAAAATAATACTTGTTCTAAGTTGTGCTCAACAAATGCAGTCTTTTTTCCCTATAACAAAATTATGTGAGAGCAAAAGTTCTCATATTAAAACTCAAAATTTATAACTAAAGATCCAAAATTAGTTAAATTTTGAACAAATAATACTTGTTCTGAGTTGTGCTCGACCAATGCAGTTTTTATTCCCTATAACAAGATTATGTGAGATCAACAATTCTCATATTGAAACTCAAAATGTAAAACTCAAAAAAATGTAAAAGATCCAAAAATAGTCATATTTGGAAAACTTAAAACTTGTGCCGAGTTGTGCTCGACAAATGCATTTTTTTTCCTTTAACAAAATTAAGTTAGATCAACAGTTCCCATATTAGAACTCAAAATGTAAAACTCAAAAAATAGGCAAATTTCGAATAAATATAACTTGTGCTGAGTTCTGCGCGACAAATACAGTCTTTATTCCCTACAAAAAAATTACGTGCGATCAAAAGGTCTCATATTGTAACTAAAAATGTAAAACTCAAAAAACATAATAGATCCAAAATTAGTCAAATTTCGAAAAAATAGAACTTGTGCTGAGTACTGCTCGACAAATACAGTCTTCATTCCCTATAACAAAATTATGTGAGATCAAAAGTTCTCATATTAAAACTCAAAATTTATAACTAAAGATACATGAAATATCCAAAATTAGTTAAATTTTGAAAAAATAATACTTGTGCTTAGTTGTGCGTGACCAATGCAGTTTTTATTCCCTATTACAAGATTATGTGAGATCAACAGTTCTCATATTGAAACTCAAAATTTAAAACAAAAAATAAAAAAGATAAAAAAATAGTCAAATTTTGAAAAAACAATAATTGTGCTCAGTTGTGCTAAGAAATTGCAATATTTATTCCCTTTGTCAAGATTACGTAAGATCAATAGTTGTCACATTACAACTCAAATGTGAAACTCAAAGACAAAAGATCCAAGAATAGTCAAATTTCGAAAAATTAAAGCATGTGCTGAGTAGCGTTCCGTAAATACAGTCTTTATTCTCTATAAGAAAATTATGTGAGATCAATAGTTCTCATATTATAAGTCAAAAATGTAAAACTCAAAAAACATCAAGGATCCAAAAATAGTTAAATTTCGAAAAATTAAAACATGTGCTGAGTTGTGCTCTGCAAATACAGTCTTTATTCCCCATAAGAAAATTATGTGAGATCAATAGTTCTCATATTGAAACTCAAAATGTAAAACAAAAAACAAAAAAGATAAAAAAAATAGTCAAATTTTGAAAAAACAATACTTGTGCTCAGTTTTACTCTACCAATGCAGTTTATATTATCTCGAACAAAATTACACAAGATCTTTAGTTCTCGTATTAATACTCAAAATGTAAAACTCAAAAAACATAAAAGATAAGAAAAATAGTGGAATTTTGCAAGAATAATACTTTTGCTTCGTTGTGCTCGATCAATGCAGGTTTTATTCCCTATAACAAGATTATGTGAGATCAACGGTTCTCATATTAAAACTCAAAATGTAAAACTAAAAAAACAAAAAAGATAAAATAAAATAGTGAAATTTTGAAAAAATAATACTTGTGCTCAGTTGTGCTCGACTAATTCAGTCTAAATTCCCGGGAACAAAATTACGCAAGATCAACAGTTCTCGTATTAATACTAAAAATGTAAAACTCAAAAAACATAAAAGACAAAAAGATAGTGAAATTTTGAAAGAATAATACTTTTGCTTCGTTGTGCTCGACCAATGCATTTTTGATTCCCTAAAACAAGATTATGTGAGATCAACAGTTCTCGTATTAAAACTTAAAATGTAAAACTCAAAAAACAAAAAAGATAAAAAAATAGTGAAATTTTGAAAGAATGATACTTTTGCTTCGTTGTGCTCGACCAATGCATTTTTTATTCCCTATAACAAGATTATGTGAGATCAACAGTTTTCATATTAAAACTTAAAGTGTAAAACTCAAAAAACAAAAAAGATAAAAAAATAGTGAAATTTTGAAAAAATAATACTTGTGCTCAGTTGTATTCGACCAATGCAGTCTCAATTCCCGGGAACAAAATTACGCAAGATCAACAGTTTTCGTATTAACACTTAAAATGTAAAACTCAAAAAACATAAAAGATAAAAAAAGTCAAATTTCGAAAAATTAAAACATATGCTGAGTTATGCGCGGTAACGACAGTCTTTATTCACTATAAGAAGATTGTGCGAGAACAACTGTTCTCATATTAAACTGCAAAATTTAAAATTCAAATAACATAAAAGATACAAAAATAATCAAATTTTGAAAAATTAAAGCATGTGCTGAGTTGTGCTAAGAGATTGCAATATTTTTTCCCTTTGACAAGGTTACGTAAGATCAATAGTTGACAAATTAAAACTCAAATGTAAAACTCAAAGACATAGAAGATCCGAAAATAGTCTAATTTCGTAAAATTAAAACTTATGCTGAGTTGTGCTCTGCAAATATAGTAGCGATCTAAATATTTGCTGCACTTCAATGACGCCAATAGCGGCAAAAATATATATTATAGAATAGTAGCGTGTCTGGCCACAGTGTGAACGCCACGGATTCGATGAGGGAACCACCGAGTTAGTTCTCGCCGGGACAGCAGTAGGAAACGAACGTTTTTTCTCATGCGTTACGATAGGTGCAGCAGCTGAGTCTGGCCTGAGCTGTCGAACCGCGATCGTATCTCTCCGCGCCGTACACGTTTTTCGAGGATCGCGTTCGCCATCAAAACTGATTTTTTTTGGGACGTTGAGTTTAATAGAAAACAAAAAGGGTTCCTATTTGAATGGTCAGTATGGTGTTTTTCTTTATTCATTACCCCCCTAAACCGAGAATTGGACAAACATAGTAGCCCCACTTGGATATTCCGCCGGTTCACCACAGGAGGTGGTTTTAAGTGATCGCAGGTAACCTTATCATCGATTTAATCTTTTTTATTATTTCGACTAGGAATTTCTGTTCATTCAAGTTAGTTTCTGCCTGCCTAAGGTGCTTTTTTTCCTATGATTCTTTCAGAAGGATCGACTTTCCTAATCAGTCAAACCTACCCTCCAATGGTTGTTTCTTAGGATCGATGTTCTTTTTATTCTTTTTAGTCTATTATCCTACTGTTCTTTCTTAGGATCGAGGTTCTCTTTATTCTTTCTATTCTATTATCCTATGATTCTTTCTTAGGATCAAGGTTCTCCCCTACCGAAAAGAATCTTTATATACTAAAAATTCTTTAGGTCAAAGAAGCTCAGACAAATTCTCCGCAGGCATTCAGGTATATATTTTTAAAGGTCCAAGTAGTTCGCTTAAATGGTCTGAAGGCTTTAAAATATTCTTTCCGAAATTGAAATAAGAATACGATCATAAATAACAAGCAGAGAGGCTGAAATTGAAATATGAGTGCGATCATAAATAACAAGCAAAGAGGCTATCTCAATATATTAGCCGACACTCAAGGGTCCTTTATTAAGCTTTCGGATTAAAATTTAGAAGTAGATTTTTTTTAATTTCATAGTTAATAGTGTAAAACATAATAATTCGGAATCTACGGGTTTCGATGACTTCAGATATCTAACTTTCTTTTTAATGCTTAAAATTGGAATTAATAGAACGTTTCTCGTTAATGAAATGAGATACGCCAAAAAGACAACATTTTTGAATTCAACTAGAAAATTGTATATTATTATATAAGTTATAATTATAAATAAGTATAATGAGAAAATTCATCAATTAAAAAAAGTGTTAATAAGTAAGTGTTAAAGTTGTAACTTTTTTAGTTTAAAAATTAAAGCCAAAAAACTTACTTTTTTGAAAAAGTCGATTTTAATCCGTTTTTTACTTCAACTCGTGCTCTGTACGT
>NC_046666.1:111682206-111699383 GCF_010883055.1 Belonocnema kinseyi | reverse complement strand
ATTAAAATTCGAAAATTTTTTCTAAAGCCTCCAGGGGACTTCGTTTTCGCACGAAAAAATTTTATGTGCCCTTATTGCATCCGGACCCACAATTGTGACTTGAAGATAGCGACAACTCATGCCTCATTCATTTGTTGTTTCTATTATCCCAGAAAATACTGATTGTGTATAATTAACGTTAAATACTAAATTAATGTTTAGATTAATAATATATTTTACGCATTTTAAAATCAGATGACATATACTTGAAAATGTTCCAGTTATCGAACTTTCACAATTTAATGTTATTTTTAACATTACTTTTTATAAATTGTTTAAAACCTATTAAAAAAAAGCTTTTCTTGTCCGCACGATGCTTAATGGCGCGATGCTTAATGGCAGGCATATTTTTCCCTACACACCGTCAAAGGTATTAAACACTTAGATGCGGCAAATGGCACCAGAGTGGGGATAAACTTATTATTAGGTCAGGATAAATGTAGACCGCGCTGTCGTCGAAAATCTTAACCCACCCCGCTGTGCTTCTACCCGTACAAATATCCATCACCTATTAACAGCTGTCATGTGTAAATTGAGCGATAGAGGCATTGTCGCCGAATTCATTTTCAGTCGATAATAAAGTTTTCTAAAAATATTCATAATGACTGGAGCAATTAAAACAATTGTTCAATTTTCGACACTATTATATTTTTAATTTTAGGCCCTTCAAATTGTAAAGTTGCATTTTTTTGGTATTGCATTTTGACGCAGACTATATATAATTTTAAATGATATTTGTTAAAATTATTAGTATTATTCATTTACAAATAAACATATACCTGGTTTCTCGTTATACGTCTTTCAGCGAGAACTCATACGTTACAGTGCGAGACCGCGACACGAAATCTTTTTTTTTTCCGGAACAGATTAATTTTTTTGCATGAACACTTTTTTTTATTTCTATTTGGCTCCCCTGTATCTTAGAAGCAAGTTGTTATTATTTTTTTAAATTAAAAAATTGATTTGTAGTCTTTATGCAAAGACGATTTTCAAAATCCATGCAATTTGAACCCCCAAATTCTTGAATGATTTATTCGGAATTGATTAAATTTTTCTAATCAAAATTATCTTCTCTCAATTTAGCAACTTAACATCTCAGAAGCAAGTTTTTATTTTATGTTTATACTGAAAATTGTACTTTTTATCGTTTTTCGCAACCGAGCTTTTTCCAGTTTAAGGCTGCTGTCACTTTGAAATTGTAAACTTCTACATTCTGTTTTTCGAAACTGGATTTTTTAAATCATAAATTCTCTTGTTTTAATTTAGAAACAGTTTTATCTCCGTACCAAAGTTTTGTTTTATCTTTAAATGGTGATTTTGATTTTACAGAATGTTATTTCGTTCTCCTGAAAATTCCGGTTTTGTTACTTATCTTGTTCTGTACTGCAATCATTCATTTATGAGTGACATTGAAAATAATAAGATTATGATACAAATACAAAATAACTTTTTCATTGGGTTGAGAATAATTTCATTTTCAAGGCATAGTTCTATCATAGTCTATTGTTTAGTGCCAAAAGCCAGTGGGACCAGAATTGTTCAATTTTTCGAACTTCTAATTTGACGCAATAAAGAAGTATGCACAGAAGTTATTTCAAGTTATAAAATAAACGTTGGTAAAAATTATTTTTAAATTTGAAGAAAATGCTCTTATTAGTAGGTGCACTTTTGAAAAGATATTTTAAATGATTTTTTTCACTTAATATTAATCTTTGAAGGATTCTTCACGAATCTCCCTGGATAAGTTTTTGCTTACCTTTTATTCAGGAGTTATATAATCATTAATTTTACAAACAATATACCGTACATAAGAATTTCGCAACTTTTAGCTGAACAGAAAGCAGAAACATATGTTTGTCTAGCGCAATCTTCTAAAGTTAGTTACAAATAACAGTGGAAATATTTTCCTTAAGTTTAAATATAATTTTTGAACAACAAAACAATGCCGACCACTCTAGAGCTGAGGGAGCCAATGAAGATGGATTCAATCCGATGGATCGGCAGAATCTCGATACCTTTGGTGGACGGAGCGACTGAATCACGACTTGCTAGACTGCTACGATGCGAGTGTGGCCCGTGAACGGGGTAACATGGCACGGCTGCATGTTCTGTGGTGCGAGAAACACCCGGAGCTATCGCACTTTTCGCAGCAACGTCTGCGAAACCGTGCTGAACTACTCCAAAAAAGGGGCTATGGAAGCGGAACTCCAACTGTACCACAGCTAGAACATGCCGGCAACAGAGAAAGAGAGGCGACACTAAGACCAACCGTGGGCAGGCATCCGATAGAGGAAGAGCGATGCTTTATGACCCGGAGAATCCGAAGAATCCGACCTCTGGGCTATCAATTATTGTGTGTATAAAGCAGTTAGAGCTTTGGCCGACGCGAAACGTAAAACAAAACAAACGGTTGATCATAAGACCAAAAGGCGAATGCATCAACTTGCCATAAAGATAGGCTGGACAAGACAGTACGCGTCCCGCATTCAGTGTGTGATTGACTACATCACATCTGGCAGGAATTTTCCCGCCAAGGTTTGAAAGATAGCGCGCGAAGTCCGGACCCGTTAGCACACACTGAAATAGTCAAAGCTGCTGATCATCAGGCAGCATATTGTTGACAGAATACGGATACTATCTGACGCTCAGAGAAGTCTAGAGTGGAGGGAGAAGTGAGTCAGAGAAAATCAACAGTTTCTCTCTGGCCATCTTGACTCTTTCAAGACCCTCCAGTTACTGTCGAACACCCGCCCAAACCAGAGGAGGTCGAAGTATTTTGGAGAGAAGTCTACGAAGTGCAGCATAGACTGGACGAAGTTTCAGAAATTTAAATAGCTTCAAGTAGATGTGTGATGCCCTCATAACACCTGATGAAGAATGCCCACCCATCACTACCGAGGGATGAAGAACTATTCCGCTCCGGGACCAGATTGTACCAAAGCCTTCTGGTGGAAGAAGTTTCCTTCAACCCATCAGCATTTGGCCCGTATTTTCACCTCATATTTAAAGTCGGAAGAGCCGATTCCGGAGAGTTTGGTGGAAGGGCGTGAAATACTCCTGCCGAAAATAGGCAACTTAGCTGACCCGAAGAATTACAGGCAAATCACTTGTCTGAACACACTTTATAAGATATTCACAGCTATCCTATATGATAGGATGTTCGAGCAATTGAAGCTGTGTGGCAAGAATTGTATGAACAACGAGGCTCAAAGAACGGCGTAGTGGGATGTCAGGAGAACCTGCTCATCGATAGATGTGTCTGCAAAGATGCAGAATTTTATCAGCGTGACCCATCGATGGCCTACATTGATTATCGGAAAGCTTTCGATTCGACCTCCCATGGACTTATCATCTGTCTTTTGGAAATCTTAAAGGTTCATCCGCAAATAGTTAGGTGCATAGAGAGATTAATGCCGCTTTGGAAAACCAGATTTACTATCTTATCTGGACAAAATCGTGTGATAACTAACAAGGTCACCTTTCGGAGAGGTGTCTTTCAGGGTGACACCGTGAGCCCACTCCTCTTTTGCCTTACATTATTGCCACTAACTCTAGCACTTCGCTATTCTGCCGGATATTTTTGCGGCTAACCTGCAGGTTGAAAATACAAGGTCACTCATGCATTTTACATTCACGATCTTGAGATCTATGCTAAAAACGAGGAGCAACTACATCTACCTCTAGGGATTGTCAAACGATATACTAAGGAAATTGGAATGGAATTTGGGTTAGACAAATGCGCCAAGGTTTATTTGGAGCGCGGAAAACTTAATCCCATTGTGAAGATCCTGAGCTCGTTCATAGAAATGCTATGCGACACCTTTGCGCTGGAGAGAGCCGCAGAGCCACAGAGCCGCATTCAGGACGTGACATCTATAAAGGATACGCTCTGAACAAGATACAAACGTCTCATCCGGTAGATTTTTCCTTCAGAACTCGTCTCGACGTCCTGAAAAATGTCTCAATGGGCTTAAAGCCCAACGCTTAAAGGGTCCCAAGATAAGGCTCCCTGAAGTCAATATAACGGGTGCATCGGTTCTACAAGGTGACTCGGTCATTTTTCTTACTCGGCAGAATGGTTTTGGTCTTTTGACTGAATGTTTGATACGTTACTCGTCTCGGCGTCCTGAAAAAATGTCTTAATGAGCACATAGCTCAAAACGCAAAGGGTTCATATATAAGGCCCCCTGAAGTCAATATAATGGGGGTATCGGCTCTACTAGTTCACTCTTGTCATTTTCCTTACTCGGAAGAGTGGTTTTGGTTATTTGAGTGAATTTTGGATATGTGACGCGTCTCGACGTCCTGAAAAAATGTCTTAATGGGTGCAAAGCCCAAAACTCAAAGAGTTCCAAGATAGGGCCCCCTTAAGTCAGTATAATGGGGGTATCTGATCTACAATTTCACTGAACTTTATAACTATAACGACTGACAGACTGACGATCACAAAGGAGTTTAAGTCCGACTTTGCAACCTCCGCGTGGTAATCTTTAGGTAATGCTAATGCAAGGGGCAACGGTCATTCTTTTTTATTTCTTTCATTTACTTTATATTTGTGGATACGTTTCCAATAAGAGTTTTGGGCTTTGTGCCCATTGAGACATTATTTCAGGGCGTCGAGACGAAAAACCTATCAAAAATTCAGTCAAATAACCGAAACCACTCTTTCGAGTAAGGAAAATAACCCAGTTAACTTGTAGAGCCGATACCCCCATTATACTGACTTCGGGGGGCCTTATCTTGGGAAACTTTGAGTTTTTCGGCTTCCTTGTCCATTAAGACATTTATTCAGGACGCCGAGACGCGTAAAATATCAAAAATTTAGTCAAATATCCAAAACCACTCTTCCGGCTAAGTTAAATGACCGAGTAAACTTGTAGAGCCGATACCACCATTATACTGACTTCGGGGGGCCTTATCTGGGGACACTTTCAGTTTTGGGCCTTGTGCCCATTGAGACATTTATTCAGGACGTCGAGACGCATAACATATAAAAAATATAGTCAAATAATTAAAATCACTCTTCCGAGTAAGGAGAATGACCGACCGAGTAAACTTGTAGAGCCGATACCCCCATTATACTGACTTCGGGGGGCTTTATCTTGGGACACTTTGAGTTTTGGGCTTTGTACCCATTGGGACATTTGTTCAGGACGCCGAGACGCGTAATATATCAAAAATTTAGTCAAATAACGACTAAGGAAAATGACCGAGTGAACTTGTAGAGCCGGTACCCCCCTTCTACTGACTTCGGGGGACCTTATCTTGAAACCCTTTGAGTTTTGGGCTATGTGCCCATTGAGACATTTGTTCAGGACGCCGAGACAAGTAACATCAAAAATTCAGTCAAATAACCGAAACCACTCTTCTGAGTAAGGAAAATGACCAAGTAAATTTGTAGAGCCGATAACCCCATTATACTGACTTCAGGGGGCCTTATCTTGGGATACATTGAGTTTTGGGCTTTGCGCCTATTGAGACATTTGTTCAGGACGCCGAGGCGCGTAACATATAAAAAATTCAGCCAAATTAACGAAAACGGAAATTATTTTGTTAAAAGATTTGCATTTTATGTTGAAATGTTAACGTCCTTTTTAGTTGAAAATTTAACTGTTTTCGTAGAAAATTGAACTATTGATTTAAAAATAAACTTTTTGTCGAAAATTCAACTGCTTTGAAGAAAATTCGTCTTTTGAACTCGAAACTCCTACAGTTTCGTTAAAATTGATTTTTTTTCATGACTTAAACATTTCTCTTAGTTGAATACATTTGAATTCCAAACACACGAGAAGTTCTGGATTCGGGAACTCCAAGGATACCAGCATGGAAGGGATTCCCACTTATGCAGTGCGCATTCGCATGAGTCTGACTCAAATATGGCAGAGATATTATGAAAATTCAACTGCTTTGTAGATAAATAAAAAATATTGTACACTCTCAAAATCTAAAGGAGTAAGATTTAACTTATTAAAATATTGCAATTTATTCTAATTGATTTTGCAAGTATTTCTACTAGTCATTAGTAAAAAAATGTATTTATTGTTACATCACTTTACATATACGCACTTTTTGATTCAGATGTACAGATTATATGATCAAAATTTGTATCTTCTCAAACAATATAAAATCAAATTGTAAATAAATATAAAAGAAATATTAATCAGCTATCACTAGAACTTTTGTGTTACTAAGTTTCAGTTACTTCGGAAAATAATAGGTATACGAATCCGGAGAATATTCATTCGAGCTTTAAAAAATCTTAATTTTGTAGAAATAAACTTTTTCGAGTTCTAAAAGTTATTCTATTGAAGATAGATTATGTTTCCTGATTATTGATTCTATTTTTAACATTTGATTTTGGATTAAGCTATTTTTGGAACCTAAGGACGTCTTTCAGTTTATTAATGGACTATGGTCAATAAATTGAAAGAACGCTAAAAAGTAAAAAAAATGATTCAAGCTGGCGCACGTCGAATATGGGATTTACCTATGCACGGAGCCATCAAATCGAAAAACTGATCGGCCCCGAGATCTGGCTGAAGTGGATGTCTCCCTTCGTGAGGATATCTCGTAGTATTGCGACCTCTGGAAAATCAATTGTTCAGATTATGGTGCTGCCAGCGCTTTAGCTGATTCAACTCTAAGGCTAAAACCGGCGATGGATCAAAATATTGGACATGGATTTGATACAAAAGCAAGTTACAGCTTTGATTCGTTTATAACAACATAGTAATCGGAAATTAAAATATTTCGAAGTATATTTATAAGTGTGTTCGGGAAGAAATGAGGTTGGAATTTTTTGTTCAAAAATGAATTTCTCGCAAATGCGGCATCAGAAGCGGCAGCGAGTTCCTGGGATGTTGAGGATAGAAAGGATCAGTCTGATTTGGTTTTAGCTATTCATCCGCCAGAGCTAAGGAAATCAAAGACTGCAATACAGCTAACGAAATTTGGGTGACATTGCCCTTCTGAAGAAGCTTACTTTGCACAAAATGGCTGAGATGTGTGCTCCATGAAACGGAAGTGGATATCAATGAAGATTTGTTGACAATTATGTTGTTATACAGCTTGCCACCCAGCTTTGAAAACTTTCAATGTACGATAGAATCATGCGACGATCTCCCAACACCAGAAGCCCTAAAAATTAAAATAATCGAAGAAAGTGATGCCAGAAAATGGAAAAGCAGTGATGTCATAACGAATTCCAGCTTTTTGATAGCTGGAAGCAGCAGCAGCCACCCTCAAAATTTTGGGAAAACGGGGAAGAAGCAACATCTAAATAAAGAGAAGCAGTTCTTTCCGTTCAAGTGTCATCGCTGTGGAAAGGTTGGTCACAAAATTGCTGACTGCAAGGCGAAACAAATAAATTCATCTCTGAAAGCCAGTAGAGCAAAGACATATGGTTTCCTCATTACTGTTAACGATGAATCAGTGCTAAAAACGGAAAATCCCTACCATGAAGGAAACTGGTGTCTCGATATTGGCTGTACATCACACATGTACTACATTCGGGAAAATCTGAAAAACGCAAAGGTAAATTAGAGTTATGGCACAAAAGACTCGGCCATCTACATTTTAAAGATCTGAAGAAGCTTTTGAGAGATCTTGAAATAAATTTTGATAAAGGTGAAGAAGTTTGTGTTTGGGAAATGTACATCAAGTGAAAATGTTCACGAAGTCCTTTTCCCAATATTTCGTCAAGTAAGACAAAATTATGAGCAATCGTGAAGTCAGACTTATGTGGCCCGATGCGCACGCAATCTAAAGGTGTTGTGAAGTATATTATGACTTTTGTTAATGATTTTTCTAAAATGTGTATTGTGAAATTTTTAAAATCATAGGACGAAGCATTAGAAGCTTTTAAAAGCTACCGGAATTTAGTAGAAAAGCAAACCGGATAACGAATAAAATGTCTTCAATCCGATAATGGGAAAGAATATCTAAACAAAGAATTCAACGATTATTTAGACAAGAACGGCATCACCTGAAGAATAACTGTTGTCTACACGCCTCAGCAGAATGGATTGGCGAAACTTAAGAACTGCGCATTAGTGGAGATGGCAAGATGTTTCTTGCTCGAATCGAATTTCTCTAAATATTTCTAGACAGAAGCTGTAACCACTGCTAATCGTTTACGAAACAGATGTCACCTGGAATTCTTGGGATATTCTGAAGAATCAAAGGATACAGAGTTAGGTTGACCGTAGCTGAAAGAGTAGAAATTACCAGAAATATGATTCTTCTCAACGAGTTTCTGCCGACGAAGAAATGCGAACAATTTACCCAGGAAGGACAAAAGAATTCAACAGGAGAAAACCCTTGGTGGAAATAGAATACACAACAATTCAACCAATCCCAGAAATTGAAGTCAGCGAATTACAACAAGATCATGTCCGTTTTGATAGCAAAAGTGAAGATTTCTTAGGATTTGAAGAAGCTGAAAATAATGTAGAACCTGAAAGAAGGGTAGCTGGACGTCCTAAAATCATCAAAACTTGAAATCCAGGAAGGGCTGCAAAAATCTACAACATGAGAAATGCAGCTCTCGAAGAAGAACATTTTCAATGTGCTAAAATCGCAGAAGCACTAATAAAGAATAGAACTTGGGTGTTAGCAGATCATCCGGAGGGGCGAAATGTCGTCGGATACCGACTTGTACTTAGAAACAAGTACAATGCTGAAGGAATTTTCGTAAGAAGAAAGGCTCGTTTGGTAGCCAAGGGCTACTCACAACGCCCTAGCCTTCACTTCAACGAGACTTTTGCTCCAGTGGTTGGACTCAGTTCGGTAAGACTTTTAATGGCTCTTGCTGTACTAAACGACATGCATGTTCAACAATTAGACATAACCACCGCTTTTCTAAATGGTGAAATCGAAGAAGTATATATGGAGGTTCCTGAGCTTTTTAAAGATTTATTACCGGGAATCGCAATAAAGGAGTAATTGCAGGAAGGAAAGTCTCAAACAGAAGGATCAGCGACCAGAATGCTCTCAGAACTCCAAAAAAGGAAATAAAGTTTGTTTAATGAAGAGGGCCTTATATGGTTTAAAGCAGGCTGGACGTCAATGGCATAAGCGACTTGACAAAAAATTAAAAGGCCTTGGGTTAAAGCCCTCAAACATAGATATGCGTGTACACTAGTAAACGAAAAGTTGCTAATTGTTGCAATTTACGTCGATGACATGCTGATCATCTCAAGTGACATGGAGTGGATCTCTAAATTTAAGCAGGATCTTACATTACGCTTCGAAAAAAAGACCTTGGAAAAGTCAAGTATTGTCTTGGCATAGAGTTGAAATAAGATCATGGATCCATGAAAATATCACAAGGTGGATATGTCGAAGATATTTTAAGAAGATTTGGGATGGAAGATTCGAGGCCTGCTGCAACACCTATGTATCCAAATACGAAATTCGTTAAAGAGGAACATGATTCAAACGAAAAACACGAAGAATATCCTTTCAGGGAATTAATAGAAAGTCTCATGTACCTGGCTGTTGCAACAGGACCAGACATAGCATCTTCGGTCAATTTCCTTAATCAGTTCAACTGTACGTATCAAAAGCAGCATTGGATTGCAGCAAAGAGAATTCTACGTTATTTACGGGGAACTACGAGCCTGGGTATCATGTACGAGAAGAACTCCAATCAATTGGAAGGATTTGTGCATGCTGATTGGGCAGCATGTCCTCAGGATAGAAGATCTCACGCTGAATGTGTGTTCGCCCTTGCGAATGGAGCAGTGAGATGGGAGGCGAAGAAACAACGCACTGCGGCGTTTTGAACCACTGATGTTGAGCATATGGAGCTTACTGAAAAAGCAAAAGAAACATTATATTTAAACAGATTCCTCAAAGAAGTCGGATTAGGGAATCAAGAAGTATTTAAAATCTATAACGACTACCAAGGGGCACAAAAACTGGCGGAGAATCCACTCGTCCATTCAAGAACGAAACATATTGATATACGTCATCATTTCGTGAGGGAAGCACTCGAACGTGGGATGATTACGTTGAACTATCTTCAATCAGCTAAATTGATGGCTGACGTTTTCAGACTCGCTTAGATCGTGCGCTATCGTCCGGTCTGTTTGTATTTCGAGCCTCTGGCTTGTGCTGCAAGCGACACACTTGATGAAATCACCTGTTTTACGTATTTGCATCACAAATAGCTATTACTGGAGTTCCAGAATCCCATATGCAATATAACCTCAGTCCTCACTACTGGCCCTACTGGTTATCACGTGGCTGACTGATTGTGAGTAGTAATTGAGATTGGGCCCACTCGAAGTGATAATTTACCATAAATTATCGATAGGTACCTTAAGTTACTAAATTTTTTTAGAGATTTTCGTTAATTAATAAATTTACCGGCAATTTTTGCAATTGTTCTGAAACTTTTTAGATACTGTACATGTCCAGTAATTAAAAAATGTATCCACAAATTATTGTTTTTCAGGTTATTTAAAAAGTTCCGTGAAGTTTGTTTTTATGGTTTCTTAAATTGAAAAATCCCTGCATTTGTTGAAAAAATTCTGTGTGCAACAGTTGCAAAAAGTGGGCGTTTATAACTTTTATCAACTTTTCAGTATATACCATTGTCTCACCTTTGGCTCATTCGACAAACTTCATACACGTGAAGAACTGTCTACTGTTCGCACTTGTAGCGCAATATACGACTTTTAAAAAACTTTTAAAAAGGTATTTATAGAGCATCAATCATAAAACTGTTTTTGACTTTTAATTTTCTTAATTTACTGTCCCGTTGTCTATTATTTTACAATTTAATCACTAGAACTAAAAATGATATTGTTCCGCGGCGCCGGCTCTGCGCATGCTTACCTTTGTCTCATTCCACTAGTAGTTTGTAGACATTTTCCCCCCACGTGTTAATAAATATTACCTTTAGTGACTGTAGATGGTGCGCAGAGGTTTTTTTTATATGATTCAAGTACGTTTCTTACGTTAATAGAATTTATAAGAATTAAATTTATAAACGAATTTTTTAAAGGGACGAGATGCTATTGTGCCCAAACAATAAATGTTATGCCCCTTCCCCACATTAAATCCGGAGCCTCAATTTACTAAAACTGCATAAACTTCTCATACACTCATGAGATGCTTGCAGTAAATCCTATTCAGTGTTCATTTTATATAGCATTGAAAACGAAAATTTCGTGGCGAATGCGAAACGCGCACTTATCTTCTCTAGAGCAACTATAAACAACTTATACTTTTTTAGGCATATGATCAAGCAGACGTCTACGAAACTACAGATCTTCCAGAGTCCGAACAATTGCCTGTTTTTTCCAAGGTAATTATAATATTTAAAAACGACTCAATTAAGATTTGCTTAGCACCAGGGGTTTCCCTTCTGTTCTTAACTTTTAGAGTTCTAGTAAAAATACAAAAAAATCAAGGTCCTGTGGAAAATATCATCCTCCCTAAACTCACCCTCATAAATAACCAACCCCCTGTTGGCAACCTACACCTTTTACAAAATCAACTTATAAGTAACGCTTGAACCCCGGACATGCTTATTAGGCAGCCTGCATAAATTTGTAAGAACTGCACGCCATCCTCAACGCGACCCCCTATCTCCCCGACACTTCCAGAGTTTCAGGGTCGTGGCTGCGAATACCTCACTTTTTTTCTTACTCAAATGGAAGAATTCTATCACAACCAAGGATCTCCGGCTGAAGACTAAATCAATCTAGTCATCTAAGCTGTAAAAGAGGCTTCCGTGAGATAGTGGGATATTTACCGTGGTCACCAGTTCAGAATTGGCTCGTTTACGGGAATTAATCCTACAAAAATACGACAGGACCAATATTCTAAATCAACTTACCTCTAAAATTATATTTCCAAAAACATAAGAGACAAAGAGCCCTCGGTTCGCCGCGGTAATAGAGCTTCCTTTTTCACCAGCCGATTTCGATACCAGAATGCCCAGAGCGGTAGACGCCGAGTTCGAAAAAATTAAAGCAATTCCGACCCCCAAACAGGTTGAGCGTTACGCTGGGGTTACTTAGTTCCAGGTAATTACATTAACCATTACTGTCCCATAAATAAACATGAAGCTCTACCTAGATCGACTAAAACTCCATACAAAATCTGGTCACGGGGCGCGTCCAGGCTCTGCCGCCCATAATGAGAATATAAACTACAAAAATACGTTTCCGGTTTATCCCCGAATTCCATACAATTCTCAACAATCAAGGATTAAAGACCCTTTTTGATAGCGCTTCCACCGATAATTTTGTACATGCTCGGTACTTAACTTAAATCCAACATCAGTGAATGAAGTCATAACTGTAAAAAGAAGACGTAGCGAACTCCGGAACGTTCCTTAAATTCCAAGGTATAGTTGGACTAGAATTTTCTGTATATGGATATCCTACAGAAAGTACATTTTTTGTTATCGACTAAGCCCACGATCCCGTAATCCTTGGAGACTCTTAGATGGAAGAAAAAATGACACTATACGATCAACCCAGAAAATACGTTTACGCCGAGAAAAAAATCAACGTTTTACCATTTATTGCTAAAATGCATCTCCCCTACCCACCTTGAGCGACCCAGAAATTGTCCAAGCCCTTTTGGAAGTCCTAATCCAGTATGTCAACAAATTTCGTTACACCCATCAACGGTTTCAGCCGATCGTAAACCCCAGCGGAATACTCATCTAAACCCATTCAGCTGAGCATAAAATCGAAGCTACAACTACTCTATCCTGTCGGGTACGTTAATATCTCTCTCCAGAAGAAAAACGCAAGCCAACCTAGGTATAGGCACAGCATGTATTAGCCGACCAAGTAATCGACCCTTTATATTCCCTTTACAGTTCCGCAGTAGTTATCGTAATACGTAAAAACGGTAAACCCCATTTCTACGTGGACTACCGCTGCTTAAACGCGGCTGAATTGATGCTCCCCCAAGTCTATACCTATCAATTAAAGGTTGTGAGAAGGGCCAGCAAATTAAAAGGAAGGTTAAATGAGGTTGGAGATCGAGAACAAGCAAACTCATTGATAAAAAACCGTTTAAATATAATGTTAGTTTATTTTGTCACTTGCAATCGTTTATTTTGTCACTTGCAATCGTTGTGACTCACGTGAGTCGTTTGTCTCCAAAGTCCGAACTTTTCGGCAAAGCCGAGAGCGAGAGAGCGTCGATGGTTGGCAACCAGGTGATAAAGCCTAGTACAGTTGGTAATATCGAGAGGAGGAAGGAGGTGTTGGAATCTGAGAAAAAGGGTAGTACACAAATAATGAGACTAGCATGTAAATAAATAAAAATAAAAATTCCTCTACGCGAGAAAGGTGAATGAGGTGGGAACGAAAGACGCTGGAAAGACGAACTAAGACTGTCAGGTGATCGGTGGTCCAATCCTTGAGGCCTCGGGACTCCTGGGGTTGCTTTGGGTCCTCTCGTGCACGGCCTGTCGACGGTGCTGCGCAGGGCTGTACCGAAGCTAATATTATCGAGAGAAAAGGAAACATTTTAGGACTCGCATAGTTCGCTCGGTTCGGTTTTAGTTAGCTGTCCGTTTGGTTGTTTTTCCTTTGTTGTTCCTTGCGCTAATCCTCCTATTCTTTGTTTCTTTGTTGACGATGTTTTTCCCAAGCGATTGAGATTTCCCTTTCCTCCCTTAATTTCTCATCTTCTCTTCTTTCGTCTTCTTCTTCCCATCTCATTTTGGCTTTCTTTATTTTGATAAAGAACCTTCTCAGTAGATTCTTTTCCCTTTCGTTTTTTCTTTCATCTTTGTCTCTTTTTCCTTCTTTTTTCTAGCTATTTCTATTTGGTGTATTTGGAAATCTTCCTGTAATGTTATGCTTCTGTTGGTGTCTGTCTTTCGTTGTTTAGTCGTGCTTGGAACGTTCTTTGTAGGTTCATTTGGTGGTTTCGTACAGTAAGTTTTTGTTCTCTCTGCTCCGTTCTTGTTTATTCTCTCTCTTAATTGTTTATTATTGAGTAAGTCTTGCTTAGTGTAGTATTTTCGTAATCTGGCGCTTTCAACTCCAATAAAGTAAAGTCTCTTCCCGGTGCGTTTTCCTCTATGTTTGTCATTTATTCTTGTGTTACTTTCGTTTCGGTCTTTAGTGTCTTTATGTAGTATGTTGTTTCGTAAGAGCTTTCTGTAAGAGCCAGTCAACTGCTGGGCAGGTGTTTAGGTGGCCAAAAACGTCTTTCCCTTGAATCGTATTTTGGCATAGTTGGTACTTTCTAATATGTTCCATTTTCTGAAATGTAAGGTTTTTGTTGTCTCATTTCCACTTAGGAGTTTATTGTGTTTTTAGTCAGTGTTTTGGGTCGGTATTGCTGTTGATCTGTCGCCGTTTTTCCATTTTTTACCTCTAAATTATCTAGCTTAAAGTCATTAATATTCCATTCGCCGATACCTTTTCCTTTAAGGCTTTTTAATTCGTAAATAGTTGGGGAAATTTTCTGTTTAATAATAAAAGGACCTTATGATTTGTAGCTTTCTTAATCTATCCGTCAATTTCTCTGCACTTTGAAATTATATATCGCTATCGGTTTCAAAGTTTCTGTGAAGGGATTAGAATGGTTCCAATTCGCGACCAAGATTTAAGAACGCTGGGATGAATTTGGTTAATGAATTTTTGCTTGTGTTTATTGCAAATTGCAAATCGTCTCTATGTTCGCCCCAGGTGGAATGTTCGTTATTTAAATACGTTTGCTTGGTTTGCCATTATAAGTGTGGAGAATCCGCGGTGTTCCCCAACGCGGAATGACATGCTTACAGAATTCCGGCTCTATTGCGATGCCGTTAACTTTTTTGATTGGGATTACTTCGACCCATTTTGTACTAATATCTACAAAAAATAATAAGCATTAGTTTTTTCTCTTTTTTGAAATCAGTAACGGGCCCATGCTATCTGCAGCAATCATTTTCCATGGTCCATCCACGATTCTTTTTCCCATTAGCCCTACTTTAGGTTGATTACACGGTCTGGTTCTCTGACATATTTTAGAGTTTGTTAAGTATTCTATTATGTAAAGTGTTGAAAAATTAACGTTTTTCTCCTTTTGACTTTATCCTATATCACCGCTTTTTTTGCTTCAAATGTCCATTTTCGTTTGGTTTTTTGTATTTTGAAAGTCCGGTATACAGACAACCAAGACAATGAAGACGCCGGACATACAGACAGCGACGTAAAAACTTGTTTTTCTGACTCAGCGGGCCTCAAGACGTCGACATTTGATGAAATTCGCGAAAGTTATTTTTCGAATAAAACTAATACCTTCTTATTATGGATGAGAATGTAATAATTCATTATTTTTTGTGTGATCAAAATTTGAATTTTCATTTTTTTTTTAAACAAGATTCGAAAAATCAATAAAATAATCATGTAGGGTCTTGAAAAAGTAACGTTTTTCCCCTCTTTATTTTTTCCCATATAACTTTAGAATAACTGGTTGAAATGTGGTAACAATCGGATAAACCGTTTTTAGAGAAATCACGGGCCCCGTTTTATAAACGTGATTTCGAGAAAAACGCGTTTAAAGTTTTAAAACTAGAAAATGAGTGAACAAAATTACTTTTGAAATGTTATACTTTTAGAAAATGTAACGTAAAAAAATTCGATTTTTTTTGCCTGCAAGGTACCCTACCCCCTGAAGAGGTTTTTAATTTTTTAAATGCCTCATCTTGTTCTTATGTCCAATCCCATTGTTTCTCTTTTTTAAGTAACCTGTTCGTCGGTTCTATTGTTTCGGTAAAGTGTGGGATGAATTTTCTAGATAAACTTACCATCACTATTATGCGCTGTAATTGTTTGATATTTTTAGGTTTAAGGAATTCTAATATTGGCTGAATTTTGTCGTCACCTATTTGGAGTCCTTTGTCGTTAACTTTAAGATCTGAGTATTTAATCTTTGAGCATCCGAATTCACATTTGCCCGCACTGATCGTTGAATTTGCATGATTTATTTGATCTAATACGATATACAAGTATTTTGAATGGTCATAAAAAATTTTGAGGTACTATAAAAATGTCATCTAAATAACAAAAAACGGTTGTCTTTAACTATGGAGCAATATTTTCATCCATCATTCTCTGTAAAGTGGCTGGAGCATTGTTTAAACTCAATGGAATCCTTTTAAATTGATACACGCCCTTTCCAGGGGCTGCGAATTCTGTGATTGGTTTTGATTTTTCTTCCAGCGGGATTAGCAAATAAGGTAATTTTAGATCAATTTTGGAAATAAATTTTGCTGATCCTAAAGAGTCCCAGTATTTCTGTCATGAGTGGGATTGGGTAGAGGTACTTTTTGTAATATTATTTACTTTCTTAAAGTCTAAATAGAATCTATAATCTTTCCCTGGTTTTTTGGTCATCACTATGGTCTTCGACCAATCAGAACAAGAGGGTTCTATTATATCTTGTTATAATAATATTGTCAAGATATATAGTATATTGGTATACATTTATAGGAATGGAGAAACACGAGATAAAAATACCAGCATTCGATGGTGAAGAATATGTTATGTGGAAAAAGCGTATTACATTGTACCTAAAATTGAAGAAGTGCCATGAATTATAGAAAGAGAAATACTTGCAACCGAAAAAAAGATTATTACAATGAAAAGGATTTATTTATTATATATATAATGTTTAAATATATATAAAAAATTTGTCATTAGGACAACCGCAGGATTTCGCTGGGAGCGGGTGCTAATCTGAAAAATTGCACCCGCTTCCAGCGAAATCGTGGTAAAATTTTAGCCACAACCACGTCTCACAACCGTGAGATAGGTGGTTACAGTCTGTAAAGGAATCAATACGACGATCCAACACGGAGTGACCCAAGGACAACCGCCTTCTGCATTTTTCCCGCAAGTGTTCTAGCATATTGTTGACACGCAGGGATGCTTTTTAGGCCATTAGCAGGTGAAAGCTTGGCACCTCCAAGAGCGCCGATGATAAGGACAATCAGTTTAACAGAATATTTCGGCTACAATCGTTGCAACTCCCTTATAAGGTCTCGATACCTCTCTTTATTTTCGTTCTCCTTGGCTATGATGTTTTTATCAGCTGGTGCCGAAAATTCGATAACGAACATGGTTCGCTTCTCGAAGTCAAGAAGAACCATGTCAGGCCTCGAGTGA
>NC_046666.1:111680593-111682106 GCF_010883055.1 Belonocnema kinseyi | reverse complement strand
ATCCGGGCTTTCAGGAGTGAGTACTCGAGATAGATTAGATTTGATGCATTTTGCTCAACCCTAATACTGAAGTCAAGTCCGAGTGTTTCAGCAGCCTCCTCCTCTGCTTTGTAAAGAAATGCTCCTTTGCCCACTTCTTCGTGATTCCTGACCATTTCAAGAAGAGGTTCTCTTCCATTTGCAACTCTATGTGCTGTACCCAGAATAATCCTGTTGTGAGGACATCAAGACTCAATATTCCGCGACCCCCTTGACGGCGTGAGATGTACAGTCGCGGAACGGAAGACTTAAGATGCATGCTTTTGTTCATGTGCATAACCTTTCTTGTCCCGATATCAAGAGATCTGAGCTCGTTCTTCGTCCATGGAACTACTCCAAATAAATAGAGTAGTACCGGGACGGCAAGCTATGGATAGTGGCAATAATGTAAGGCAAAAGAGGAGTGGGCTCATGGTGTCGCCCTGAAAGACACCGGGACTAGATTGTATCAAAACCTTCTGGTGGAAGAAGGTTTCTTCAACCCATCAGAATTTGGCCCGTATTTTCACCTCATATTTGGAGTCGGAAGAGCCGATTCCAGAGTGGTTGGTGGAAGAACGCACAATACTCCTGCCGAAAATAGGCAACTTACCAGCGTCACCTATCGATGGCCTGGATTGATTATCGGAAAGCTTTCGATTCGACATCCCATAGACTTATCATCTGTCTTTTGGAAATCTTAAAGGTTCATCCGCAAATAGTTGGGTGCATAGAGAGATTGATGCCGCTTTGGAAAACCAGATTGACTATCTCATCTGGAAAAAATCGTGTGACAACTAATAAGGTCACGTTTCAGAGAGGTGTCTTTCAGAGCGACACCATGAGCCCACTCCTCTTTTGCCTTACATTATTTCCACTATCTCTAGCACTGCGCCATTCCGACGGGTACTTGTGCGGTAAACCTGCAGATCGAAAGTACAAGGTCACTCATGTATTTTACATGGACGACCTTAAGATCTATGCTAAAAACAGAGAGCAAATGCATCTAGCTCTGGGGATTGTCGAACGATATACTAAGGAAATTGGAATGGAATTTGGGTTTGACAAATGCGCCAAGGTTTATTTGAAGCGAGGAAAACTTAATGGCATCCCTGAAGATCCTGAACTCGTTGATAGAAGCGCCATACGACACCTTTGCGCTGGAGTGACTTATACATACTTATACACACCTTTGGTCTTCCGAACTGTCGGCGAGGAACAAGGTATCTGCAACGAACATGCTTGCCGTCCCGGTACTACTCTATTCATTTGGAGTAGTTCCATGGACGAAGAACGAGCTCAGATCTCTTGATATCGGGGCAAGAAAGGTTATGCACATAAACAAAAGCATGCATCTTAAGTCTTCCGTTCCGCGACTGTACATCTGGATACAGCACATAGAGTTGCAAATGGAAGAGACCCTCTTCTTAAAATGGTCAGGAATCACGAATAAGTGGGCAAAGGAGCATTTCTGTACAAAGCAGCGGAGGAGGCT
>NC_046666.1:111676616-111680493 GCF_010883055.1 Belonocnema kinseyi | reverse complement strand
GGCGCTCTTGGAGGTGCCAAGCTTTCACTTGATAATAGCCTAAAAAGCATCCCTGCGTGTCAACAATATGCTAGAACACTTGCGGGAAAAATGCAGAAGGCGATTTTCCTTGGGTCACTCCGTGTTCTTAGGGTGCACGAGGCTTTTGCTGGATCGTCGTATTGATTCCTTTACAGACTGTAACCACCTATCTAACGGTTGTGAGACGTGGTTATGGCTGAAATTTTACCGCGATTTCGCTGGAAGCGGGTGCAATTTTTCAGATTGGCACCCGTTCCCGGCGAAATCCTGCGGTTGTCCTTATGACAAATTTTTAATTATATATACATACATACAGTGCGATTACGAAGAAACAGATGGAGTTTATTAATGATAAAACGACGGCTTATGGTGTAATGAGAGAGTTTGACAATAGATATTTGAAAGAGTCGACGTCACTACAAATAATCTGCAGGAATAAATTGGAAAATATGATATCAGATAACTACAGTGATTCAGCGACGTTTTTAAGTGAATTTGAAAAATCAGTGAACGAATTGAAAAATGCGGGAGCACAGATCACAGAGAAGGAGTGGGTCATCTCGTGGTCGCGGCTACAATAGAAGCAGCGGCAACTACAGCAGAAACAGCGGAAATAGAGGCAGCAGCGGATTCAGACGTACCAGCGGCGTTTACAGCGGCCGAGGCTTCAACGCGAGAAGTAGGGGAAATTTTCAGAGCCAACGTAGAGGAGGAGGAACAGCAGCAACGTACGAGTCACGAGACGTGGGAGCGAACACGTCGACAACAATTACAACAGCGCATGCAGCTTGGAACGCGGTAAATATATATTTAGACGATAATAGGTCGGTAAAAGCAACGAAAATTGGTAATGTCATAAACTATTTCGAAGCGTTTGCGTAATGTAATAAGTCGATATAAGAAACGTTTATTATTCTAATGATATGATCAATAATTTAATTAGTTACGGAAAAGTTACTGATAACAATACTAATGTTTCAGAAGGCGATCAGTCTAACATTTTTGATAAATTTGGGAAATTGAAAACAGTTGTTCATAAAACAGAAAATAAAATTTATCCATGGAAAGTTTTTTAAAACCTAAACAAAATCTAGTAAACAATATTGAATTATGTAACTAGTGAAATGAGTCAAAGGGAGAAACGGCATAAAATGTTAGGTCATGTAAATGTTATTTATTTAAATATTTTGATTTAAGATCAACTAGTAATTGAAACTCCCATTGAATTTGAATCAGAGTTTATGAAATGTAAAACATGTCTAGAAAATAAAAGGCATAACTTGTTCATTATTGTTAATTTTCAGCAAACATCCGTCGTCTTTTTCATACAAATAATTACTAGTGGACAATATGAATATTTCCCATTACTTTTAAAACAATTTTCAATTGCGTACAGAAATTTAAATTATTTAAACAATAATTTAATCCCAAAAAATTTAACAAACAATCGTATTTTCTGATTAAAATGTAATGGTTTCTCATTCTTTGGAGCAGTACATTTTTCTAAAAACATTATATCATCATTTAAGCAACTATTTATTATTTATTTATTAAAATTAAATTCCTTAATATTTGCTAATTTCTAATTTCTTTGAAAAGACTGAAATCTCTAACAATAGGAAAGTTGAGTGAGGCATGACAGGCACTCAATCTAAATTCTCGGCTCGATCCTAGGTTTACGATGTTTTAAGTATCGTCGAAAAAATGACACTCTAGACCACTCGCTGTTTCATAGCCAGCCAGAGGGCCTACGAACTATCTTCGCCATGAGTACATTCATGGTGGCGGTTTGCTACTTCCCAGGCGCAAAAAATGCATCAATTTTCAATTAATTGCAATAAAACAAGAACCAGGCCATTTTTGAAAAAATCGCTCTGGGAGGTTATACATTCAGGCATTTATAGTCTGTGGTTCAAATATGAAAATCATACAATTCAGAATTGTAGGAGAAAAACTTGTCAGAGTAATACATGGGCTAATTTTCATGTCTGAGGAAGCGCCTTAATGGGTGCATTGTTATACATTAGTTCAAATACTCGGCCAGATACATGCTTTAGCGTTAATTACTCGAGTCTGTTTCAAAATTTGTATACTGCAACACACTTTAATTATGCTTTGCGGATATGAAGTAATGTTATTTAACTAAAGATTTAAAATGATGTTATAATAGAAATGAGAATGTTGAAATCATGGATTGTTATGTTGACGCGGATTGGGCCGGAGATAGCAACGAGAGACAATAGGAAACAATAGGAAACAAAAAAGTGTAACTACAGCTTCGGCGTATGCAGAATACGTAGCATTATCGGAAGCGCTGAGTGAAGTAAAACTTATGATTGAGTTGATACAAACATTGAAAATAAGTATGAATGCATCAATAAACATTTATGAAGATAACTCTGGTGCGATCGAAATAGCGAAAGACGGTAATTTTACTAGAAATTCAAAACATCTTGAAATTCACTATCACTATGTAAACGAATGTGTGGGAGAAAAATTATTCAATATTATTATATTAGATTTAGAAGAAAATATAGCGGATGTAGTAACCAAAGCTTTGTGCAAAGAAACATTTGAAAAATGTAGAGACTCGCGGAATGTAAAATAAATGAGAAGAGATAAATGATACAATATAAATGTAAGGAGGCGTGTTAAGATATATATTATATAGGTATACATTTATATTGTACATCATAGCAGAACGTCTGCAAGTGTGGGAGAGTATGGTATGCCGCGTCTGTGAATAGAGAGCTCTCAGACAGAATCCGGCATCCCGCGCGCGACGACATATACAGAGGTGGTATGCACATTATATGTAGTGCTTTAAGCACATGCATATAGTTGTCTTTTTTAGAATTAAATACTAACTTCTTATCTTAACTACTGTTATAAACATCAATTTAAAACCCAATAATTTAACATGGTAGCAGAACGTGGTTTGTAAAAAGTGAAAAACAAGGCGATGTTAACGGATTAAAGTGAGTGCACAAAAGTGAGGTTAGAAAAGCACGCGGTGACTTTTAATGAAATGAATCTATCTATTCCGAGGTACGGAGAGGTTCGGGTGATTTACTTCTTTGCGAGTATGTAGGAACACTCGTAAACAAAGAAAAGAAAAATAATAAATAATAGTAAATCAAAAATTCAGTGAATAATTGAAACACGATATCAAGTGAACATGTGCAAGTTTTTAAGGTTTATTTCAATTTTAGGGCTCACGTGTTAGTATCGTTGTTTTATGGGATCCTGGGTCTGCACGTCAATTTTATGTTTCGTTGAGTGAGTTGCCTTTTGTTCTTTTCATGCATGAACTTCAATTTTATTTTCGAGAAACTTTTCAAATTCATTCAGCTCGACTATAGGTTCGAAAATTTTTGGCGAACTATTGTTTCGTTCGTTAATTTTTCCTAAACTATCCGTAATATTTTTAAATAAAATTAACTGTTTTGTTTTGATTCAATTCTCTCCTGTAATCTTTTACTGTCATTAGAGTTTTGTAGTTTTAAATTATTATCCCCTAATCTGCTACGGCTTTCAATATTATTGTAAGCAATTTGGCGAGGTTCTTTTACATTTTTCCGGGAATTAATAAAATTTCCTTAAAATAAAAAAAATCTACACTTTCTAAATGTTCGTCGGTTTCTAAAATAAATCGTGTTTTGCCTTCCAAAAAGGAATCTCAATCAAAAGTTTCGTTATTAGTTTAGGAGCTGTTTTCCGCCCTACCAGGTGTATACATATGAAACCGGTATTTAAAAAAAAAAAAACACATTTATTTCAAGAGAATGATAACAAATATTTTATTCAAAGTATGCGCCCTCGCTGGCTACACATTTTGTCCACCTCTCAGGCAATT
>NC_046666.1:111662911-111676516 GCF_010883055.1 Belonocnema kinseyi | reverse complement strand
AATTAGCACAAATGGTAAGTTCCGACAGTGCCTACAAGTGTGCCTACTGGCCGCTAAATGGCAATACCGGTTTCATATGTATACACCTGGTATTTCTATTTTCTAGGTGAACAATTTCGTTTCTTCCTTTCCTTGGGTTATGTATTTCTATAGAAGCGCCTATTGTGGGTAGATTTTCGTTATCCTAGGAAAATATATTGCTTGTAGGGTGGAAAGTTTTGTGTGGGTTTTGAGTAAGGTCATGGGGTTAGGGTTGGTTGTTTTGAGTTGATATGTCTTTATTTGACTTAATGTGTATACTGGGTGGTTCCGTCTTTTTTTTTGCGTGACACCACTAGCACTGCCTATTGACCTATTTATTGTTTTTGGAGTGCTACCTGTATTTTGGAGTGTAAAGAAGATGCTAATAAAAAGGGTAGAACACAAATAATGATATTAGCATGTAAGTAAATAAAGCTTCTTGCAACTCACGAAAAGTGGTTGCAGACTCGTGTCGACAGATTAACATTAACCCGCAAGGCGACCTCAGATAGAGATCCGGGTGGAGACCGGTCGAACGGTAAAAATTCCTCTCCGTGAGAAAGGTGAACGAGGTGGGAACGAAAGGCGCTGGATACACACGGCTTGTCGGATAACATATTTCACTAGGGCGAACGAGCTAAGACGGACAGGGGATCGGCGGTCCGATCCTTTAGACCTCGGAACTCCTCGGGTTGCTCCGGACCCTCTCGGGCACGACCTGTCGACCCTGTCGCGCAGGGTGTACCGAGCTAATATTATTGTAAGAAGAAGCAACTGGGCGGTTCATTAGAAGATTGTCTTCGCAGATGATGTGGAGTCGTTTGTGAAATTCGGACTCTATTGTAGTCCCGTTAGGTTTTTTGATTAGTATTATTCCGACCCATTTTGTAAAAAGGTCTACGAACATTACAATGTATTGATTTTATCTCTTTTTAGAATTTGGTAACAGAGCCATGATATCAGTTGATACTAGGCAGTCTGATAAGTCCTTGAAAAATGAAACACGTAGAAGTTTTTTTGGCCAAAGTCGGTTTTATTTTTCAATATACTCTCCTTTTAGGTCGATACAGCGAGTCCAACGATTTTCTAACTTTTTGATATCGTCCGAAAAGTACTCGATCGGAAGGTCTCCAAAATACGCATCAGTTTCAGCTATGAGCTCCTCATTCGAGTAAAAACGCTTACCGGTGAGCCATCTCTTCAGGTTAGGGAACAAGTAATAGTCGCTGGGGGCCAGGTCTGGTGAATACGGTGGCTGAGGAACCAATTCGAAGCCGATTTCATGCAATTTTGCTTGTGCAACTAAGCATGAATGAACAGGCGCATTGTCGTGATGATAAAGCGGTTTTTTCTTCAAATGAATCCTATCTTATTTTAGTTACTTGGTTTTACTCTGATAAGTCTGGCAATTTTTTACGTATTTGATAACGTCCGAACATACCCCTGGCCAGAAGTAATGTTTGGAAATTTTCGCTTAAGTTATCTCTGAGTCTACATGTCCCACCTGGGGTTCGTCGTGGTTTTCCCGTAAACCTTGACGTCTCAAGCTTTGGGATACGACTAATTTTCAAGGGTTTGAGTCTGATAATAGAGTAGATTTGAGTGGGTCAATTCGGTAAAAATATAGTTGTGAATCTATGACTCGCTATTTTTCATGTTCTTCTGGTCTTTTTCTAATTTGATTTTGGTAGAGTACCAGTCATCTGTTTTGTCATCTATGTCTGCTTTCGGGTTTTCTACGCTAAAACCTAACGCAAACGCGATATTTTTGCTTTAGTTCTAATGCAGTAGTTCTAATGCATATCTGGCTAATCGGCTGGTGGTATTTTAGTTTATGGAGCAACTTTAACGCTAAGTGGTCCGCGATTACTTTAAAACTATAACCTGCTAAATATGACCTACATTTTTGTATGGCCCAAACAACCGGTAGGCCTTCTTTTTCAGATGAATTACCTCGGTGGATTTTTGTAGTAACTTAAAACGACCGATCGTGAATATATTGGTGCATGCGATGCGTTGCGATTTCGGACGAGCTCACTTGGTGTTACGTTGACTGTCTCCATTTTTGAATCAACTAGTCTGTCGATCACGAATCGGGAAGTGTGTGTGTGTGTGTGTGTGTGTGTGTGTCAATAAAACAAAAAGGATCAGTTCTGACCTTCCCCTGGTTGACAGGGAAAAATGGCTCTTTGGTTATTACTACGTTCAGATATTTCAAAAGGCCACTATTCGAAACTGTAGATTCTCGAGAAGACTGAATTAATTACACACAAAAGTTAATTCAGCGGTATGTTTTCAAGTGTCTCCAATTTGAGTTCATTTAAATGTCATTTTGTCCAAAATAGAAGCCAAACTTACGAGCAAGAAAGGTGTATCCGTCATGGGTTCGGAAATAAACTAAAATAATTGTAGTTATCGGGAAACAGAATTTAATCCATATTATCAGTTAAACTCGCTACGAAAGACCCAGTTATTACATTTTTACATGAAAATTGGAGGACTTCTCTATAAACTATTCTTGAGATGATGTGCTATCAAATATTTATTGTTTATATTATAGTAAACATTTTTAGCAAGCTTGAACTTCCCGCGGAAGAAATTTTCCTTAAAGTATAGTTAAGTTTTCTGGAAAACATTACTTTAGTTGAGGTGACCATCAACAGACCAGGGATCTGAACCTTTTAGGTTGGACCAGAGTTCTCAAGGGTTCCTTTAGGGTATAGGTCCAGCTTGGACCCTTAAATTCCTTAAAGGTATGGATCCGAACTCGGACCTTTTAAATTCTTAAGGGTTTAGGTCTGAACTTGGACCCTTTACTTTCTTAAGGACACGGGTCCGAACCCGGAACTTTTGGATTTTGAAGGGTACGGGTCCGGAACCGTGCCCTTTAAGTCCCTTAGGGTCCGGTTCTGAACCTTTTAGATTCTTGAGTTACCGAGTATGGACCTGTACCCTTTAGGTTCTAATACTCTAACGAAAATGGAAATTTTCGTGACAATTGAGTCAGTATAATTTAGTGCAAGTAATCCCTGCAATAAAGAAGTGTTTTTTGTGCGAAAAAAGGGATGATGGCGTCACAGACTTTAATGACGAATCGGTTGAACATTTATGCAAAAAAAGAAACGTATATTTAGAATCTTCTGGACATCTTTATTAAACCTAATTGAATTTGTCCTTTTCATTTAGATTCTCACGATACAATTCTACTTCTCCACGCGCGTGGTTTTTGTGACTACGGAATGCCAACATTTGGCAACATTTTGTAAAAGAGTCATCATCAAACTCTGTGACGCCATCATCCCTTTTTTCGCACAAAAAACACTTTTTCATTGCAGGGATTACTTGTACTAAATTATACTGACGCAATTGCCACGAAAACATCCATCCGAATCTAGTCGAAAACGATCGTGTCGTCGTCTTGCTGCGCCGCGTGACTTTTTTTAAAGCGAGTAACAACTCGTTTGCACCACCGGAGCCGTGGAAACCACGTTGCATAATGATTGAAATTTTACGCTCTTCATTTTTATGAAAAATTCGTCCATTAATTCGATAGTTGCAAAAAGTTCAAAGGTAAGCCACCACTTTGACGTGGCAACTGAGATTCAGCATGGGCTACACTATGGCAAGCCATTTTTGTATTGAAGCAGTGACCGAGTTCTTCATAACAAAAAGAAAATTATTCTTTAACAATATGTTTGCAAACTTAAAAAAAATTCCACGATTAATTGCTGTTTTAGAATTGTTTTTTTTTTTTGAAATTTGCACTAAAATCACTATGGCAACCGTTTACAGCGGTGGTCAATTAGTAACAATACAATTTTTTAAATTTTATTTTTTATTAACATTATACATGTCGAATTTTGCAGCGGGATTTTGGACTATAAAGGGTCTAGATCCGGACTCGAACCTTTTATATTTTTAAGGGCTCGGATTCGTACCTGGACCCCTAGAGAATCCTTTAACATCGGGTTCAACCTAAAAGGTTCCTTGAAATACATATATTTGGGAAATTTACAACGATTATTTAAAAGAGGAGGAGCAGTTTTATGTGGAGGATTGAAATTATTAAGTTAACTTGAAATTGCGGAAAAGAATCCTACGGAACTAAAGATGCGCAGAAGAGTGTATTGCACATTATTCAGAGCAGTAAATTTACACAGCAACTACAGCAGCGCAGCAGAGTATAGTGCCCCTTGCGGATGCAAGGTAGAGTGTACTGCATATATGGCTGCGCAGTAAAATAACACGGCAATTAATTATGTGTAGTAGAGTTATACGACATTTCAGGATGCGCAGTATAGTTCCAAGATATTTATGACTGTGTAGTGAAGTTAGGAGTACTTATAGATGCACTGTAGAATTTCGCAAAACTTACCGCTGTGCAGTATATCTACATGTTGCGGAGGGTTGCGCAATAACGTTTAGGGTATACGGATGCGCAGTAGAGCTTTGTGGTACTTATGTGTGCGCAATTAAGTTGCGTGGCACGTATATCTGTGAAGCAAAGTTTGTCCGCACTTATGTCTGCGTATTGGAGTTCAATGGAACATATGGCTGCGCAGTAAAGTTTCACGGTACTTACTGCTGCACATTAAATTTGAAGGTACTCGTCAATTAGCCGCAGAGTTACTAGTACTTATATTAGAACAGCTGAGTACCGTGGAACTTTTGGATGCGCAGTATAGCTACACGTCATTTATGGGCGCGCAGTAAATGTAAGTGTCACGTATGTATTAGTTATACATATTGCTGCGTTTTATAGTAAAAAGGCACGTATGGATTTGCAGTAGAGTTACATTTATCTTATGAATAAGAATTAGAGTCAAATTTTGGAATTGTTCAATTTGGACCCTAAATTTATGTTCTGTGATTTAAAAAAAAACCCTCGTGCTGACTTTAATGAAAATCTACCAAATTAATGGAATTTAAAAAAAATTTCAAAATTTAAGTCAAATTTTGGAATTTTCGATTTTTGTCTGCAAATTTTTTTGTTATTTGAAAACCCCCCTGATGCTGACTCATAAAAATCTACCATATTAATAAATTTTTTAAAAATTGAGTCAAATTTTTTAGTTTTTTCAATTTGACCTCAAATTTGTGTTCTATGTCCCTAAAAATCTCCTCCCACTAACTTTCAGGTTAACGTAATAAAATTAATTAAGTTTTAAAGATTTGAGTCAAATTCGAGAATTTTTTATTTTTCACCCAAAATTCGTGTTCTTCTTTCTTCTCTTTTTTCTTTATAATTTGGTCATCAACCAATTTATAAATTTTAACAATGTAATTTTAGACACCTTTTAGGTTGGACCCATGATTAAAAGGTTCCTTAAGCGTTCGGGTCCAGCTTGGACCCCTTTAATTTATTAAGGGTGCGAGTCTAGACACGCACCTTTTAAATTCTTTAGGGTTCAGGTCTGAAGCTGAATCATTTAATTTCTTAAGGGTACGGGTCCGAATCGGATCCTTGCTGGACCATTCATGTCCCTAAACCCTTAGAAAATTAAGGGTTTCGATTCCTGCAACAAACTATTAGTTTTCAGTCTGTTTTGAGCCAGAGCACATACAGCTGAATCTACAGAGATTCGCCCGGTACGACTAGTAATTTTTTCAAGAATGGTTTTTCTCAATTCAGTTCTTTCCTCTTTAAACTATTTATTTATTCAGTATGGAGTAAAATTTGCCAATTGTCCCCACCCGAAATTTTGTTATCGTCTATCTTATTGAAACTCTTCTATTCTGGAAAGATGTTACATTAGTACAATGGTTCGTCAAGATACAGTAGTCCTAATTTTCGATGATTCACCCCGAACGCTAACTTTCAATTTTACATAACTCCTGATCCAGTTATCCAATTTTACTTTTTTATGATGGTTTAAAAAAGGTCTTTTAACGAGTTTTACCATAAAAATAATCATTTTACAATTAAAAATTTTTTTCTTGATTTTTCATTTTGAACCACATTTTTTAGTTTTGTTTCAAATGTGGGATTTTTTATTTTTTAAGTAAACCAGAAAGAGCTTGATTTTTTCTTAAAAAACATCCTAAAACGAAAACAGGTTGGAGAGTATTGGTTGAGTTTTAGAAGGTCATAAGAACGCGGGTGCCCGCTCCAACTAGTCTCGGCGCTACCAGGCGTGCTGTAGTGTCTCGGTGGTTTTAATACTTGGTCAAAATGATTTCTCTGTAATATTTTCATCTTCAAAGGAAATAATACCACCACTGCTGAAAACCTTTAATCTCGACTTTATCCTGCAAAGACTGCGACGGGCATATAAAAACACTATTTCTTTGTACCCTTTCCGGAATCGACTCTGTTTTTGAATAATTATTCATCTTCTTCACAGCATGCCGTTTTCCCGAACAGGTTGCGAAGAAGAGCAAAGTGAAAGTTAAATTCAATTTAAAAAAATCGCCTTTCAAGTACCACTGTGAGGGGCAAGTGACTCTCACCAAAAAGCAGCCCAGAACGTGAAAATCCAGAGAATTCGCATAAAATGGTACCACAAAGTGAGGCAAGGAGATTAAAAAAAAAAACCAAAACGTGAGAGCCAAGCGCGCTGCTCGTAAAAGCATCTCGAAAGGTAACAGATCAAAAGAACCATACAGCACAATATCGTTTATTATTTAATTAATATCTACCGTTTTCCTACAGTAAAATCGTTTTGAAAATTTTATTTAAAAAATGTAACTACCAAGCGTGCTGTAGTGCCTCAGTCGTTCTAATACTTGATAAAAATTATTTTTCAGTGTATGCGTAAACAACATTTTATTTCATACTTTCTTATTTTAGTTAGAGGACGATTTAGATCATTTCTAAAGTGAATTTTCAAAACGATTTCATTGTAGGAAAACGATATTTAATAACAAAACCATAGACGATTATAGTGGATGGTTCTGCTTGCCTGTTAAAATTCGAGATGCTTTTTGGCCTCTGACGTTTTGGGGTGTTTTTTTTTTTGCGAGTCCCGGTGTTTCTCACTGGCATTAAAAAACGATGCCCCCGTTTTGAGACACCCTGAATCCGAAAAACAGGTTTTTACGAATGTGTCTGCCTGTATGACTATGTATGTCTGCATGTATGTCTGTATGTCTGTCTGTGAGCACGATAAATTTTGAAAAAATTAATCTATTAGATTGGCCTTTGGTACACTATTTTAGTGACCTAAACTAAAGTTCAAGTTCGTTAGCCAGCCATTTTGCATAAAAATTAAAAAAGTAAGCGCATTTTGAATATTTTTGAGACCCCTTTTTTCAAACTTCATTAATTTTCCGTACGGACATTCATAGTATTCAAAAAGTCGAACAATTTATCCTAATGAATTTCTTCATAAACCAGAAATTACCAGAGTTATAGCATTTACAAAATTAAAAAAAAAAACCAAAATGAACATTTTAAGCCAAATAAAGCACGATATGAAAAAAGTCAAAAGAAGAAAAATGTTGATTTTTGAATGCCCTGCAAGATTATCATAGCAACTTTTTGAATTTTCTTGAAAAATCGAAAATCGGTTGGTGACCTTTTCACAGCATAACACACTAACTGCGATGTAGAACACGATGCAGTAGAAAATTCAATTCAGCAAGTCTGGTTCACTGAGGTTAGGGACATAATTTAGAAGTTAAAAAGGGTTAAGGGTGATATAAAATTTCAAGGAGAAACTCGAGTGCGAAGCACGAGATACGTGATGAGAATATGTTCGTTAAAGCCGAAGGAGCTGTAACAAAAGAGAATTCACAATCACCACATTACTGCTGTCGATGCTTTGACCTTTAGTTTTGAAAACCCTTGCACATGGACCGAGTGCGTATCGCGAGGTAAATATATTATCGAGCACGAAGCGGGTGCATTGACAGTCGCGCGGAGCGCGCGATGGGGATGTGCCCGCGAGGAGGGCAGATTTTCGGCCTAGCGATCACATCAAACTTTTGACGTACGAACGTGCAATGTTCTCGGTAACCAGTAAAGGTATCATTTGTTGAATTTAATCTGGTGAAGTTATTATTTCAACCTTCTCTCAGTAGATTCAAAGTCCGGTTATTTATAATGGAGTCAGATTGAATTAGTTTTACCACCTACCGAGACTTCCTACAGCTTCGCGATCTTTTCGCTATCTTTCACTTGGGAAAAATATAATGATGTAAAGATGAATACTTCTTCAAAATCAGAGTCGATTTCTCAACCAGCCTCAAGGAGGTACTGTTACTTATTCTACTATGGTAAATTAAGAATGAGTGGAAACTTAATAAAACCTTCAGGACTATGAAAAAAGGCTTGCACGATTATAATGTTGCCACCATCACATAGGTGGCACTGACAGTATCATTCTTGTGACAGAAGTTCGGAAACTTTTGGGACACGTGTGTACAACGGGTCCGGTCGACCGACCAAGGCCCCGAAATACCGTCCCTATGCGCGCTGGATACTCAAAGTTTGTTAATGGTCACTTCAATTGGAGTAATATTTTTCAGAAAACTTAATCATACTTTAATGGTCATTTCTTACGATAAAAGTTAGGGCTTACACAAAATTACTTAGATAAACGAAATGATTGAAAAGTGTCTAGAACTGATAACATGTACTAAGTGTTGTTTTACGATAACTTCAATTATTTTTGTTTATTTAAGGAACCATAACAGACATAACTTTTTTGCAAACAGAAGATAGATGCGCCATAAAATATCCTACAATATAGTAAGTTTAGAGATTTATTTTTCGGAAAACGATTTTCAAAGCATCAAGGGTCAATTCAAACGGCCATGAAATTTGACGTATGGTTTTACTATCCAGAGGATCAACTGCTGATATGGGTCAGACTTTTACTGTTGTTATCAGCTTCAAGTATTAATATTTTTTAACTAGAGATTTATAATAAATGATTATAATAATGAAAATAAAGTATTTATTTTGTTTGGCATAGGATGACAACGATTCTGTTGAACTATTAAACTACAATGCTAGCGAGGAATTCAATAAGTTCAAAGGTAAACATGTTGGATGTACAGGAGTTGACTTTTCGGATCGGATATCACACAAGTCAAGAACTGGCTATAACGCTGGGTAAGAAAAATATGCTTGTTATGTATCTGAAGTGTTAATTAATGGGTCACCTAAAGGTTTAAATATTTTTTTCATTCGACCCATCTTTGTTGGTTATCAGCTTATTTAAGACCTCACAAGTAAGCGGTTATTAATTGTTTAAATAGTTTAAAAATGAGTTAACGAATAATATTACTCTGAAAACTGTTTGTCATTAACATAAAAAATAGTACCTTTTACTGAGTCCCAACGGAAATGCACATTTTTTATTAATAATTGTTTAAGCTGACCGTTTTCATTTAAATTCTATGGACACCATAAAGAGAACTGCTTCAGCATTGTGAGTGACGCGGAAAATCTCAAGGCTTTGCTTTGTTTGTCGATGTTTCAGTGTTGGATGTTTTTATGATCGTGACGATATCAAGAAAAGATATACAAAATATTTTCCACAGAATTGTTCATTTTATAAATGTACGGCATTTAAAATCAAGAATCAAGAGTTTACAAATGAAGCAAAGAACGTTGCATGGACATATATTTTAATTATGAAACTTTTCACTCAGCTTCATAAACCCAATTTTTTTTAACAAAAAGTGACATTTGCTGTAGAAAATTACTCGAGAACATGGCCCTAGGAGCTTAGGCTACAAGAACTGAAATCTTTTTTTTTAAACCAAGTGCAGGAAGCTACAATTGATTTCTGAATTAAACTTCGACATGTAAATGTACTGCGCTTACGCTAGCACGTTTAAAAGGAATATAATACACTGTGCTCCAGAAAATGGATTTTTACGAACAATTAAAGTCGCGGAATACAGTTTTTGATCGATTACATAGTAAAAAAAAAAATACTCTGCACAATATTCCGCATCTCTCGGTTGCTGGTAAGTTCTCAGATTACCACTGTATGTTTTCTGCAGTCGATATCTACGGAATCTGCCTCTGATTTGAAGGAGCTTCTACATGGGACTACAGAAGCCGTCCGTTTCTTGACTCCAATTAAAAGCCCCGTCGACACATGGAATGATTGGTTGATCTACATTACACTTCAAAGACTGGATCAACATTCCAAACGGGACTGGGAAACCTATATCGGAGGAAAAGTGGAACCACAGACGTTTGATCAGCTCAAGACATTTCTCACTACTCAAATCAAGACACTTGTGTGCAAGGCCCGCTCAGCTAGCCTTCAGACTGCAACAATTCCATCATGCACGAAAAGTATTTTCAAAACAGAACAAATCGAATTCTGTCGTGAAGACACATAATGCTACAAAAAGGCCTGACGGGAAATCTTCACCTAACGTTAGCTGTACCCTCTGTCTGAAGAATCATTAGTTCGTGTTGTGAGAAGGATTTGAGGCTAAATCTCTTGATTGCCTTGATCTGAGTGCCTTTGATCCAAGCCTGCTCGCAACAATATTTTTAGTTGTTAAGAGCAAGGGTGGATGCTATGGCCACGAACTTTGTATTATAGATACATGTTCAGAGGGTTATTTTATTTCAGAAATTCCCACACATCGTCTTCGATTACCTTATCCGTTCGCCTCTCTCAAAATTTCCGGCTTGGGAGCTTCTAAGTCTGGAGTATAAAAGGGTATAGTAAATCTTATCATCTTATCGCGATTGTTTTTCCGCTTCACTCTGAAAACAGAGGCTCTGGATATATCTCGACAGACCAATTACACACCATCACATCGAATCTTCCCTCAACCCTGGTCCGAATTAAATGGGCTTGAACTTGCTGATCCGAAACCTAGTGCGAATTCAGCTATCCATCTCCTTCTTGGAGCTGAAATCTATGCACTCATCATACGGCCAGGTTCAATGTCTCGGCCAGACAACAGAGTGGTTGCACAGAACACAATGATTGGTTGGATTCTTACAGGGTGACCTACTGACTCAACGAGTAAAGAGATGATGAGGATCAAGGTCAACCGGTTTAATCCAAACTAGTTATCAGCATGTCATGTGCAATCGAAGACGCCTTATCTACTAAACTGTAGCAGATCAGTTTTGTGAACAACAATATGAGACAACGCATCTTCATCATTCTGATGCATGCTACATTGAATCCGGATCTTCGTGCTGCCTACGCTAAGTTTATGTTTAACTATCACTTTTTAGGTCGCATGGAATTAGTAGATTCAACCTTGTCTCTAAAAATACCCCGTGTATATCTGTCGTAGGCATTTAGCCGAATCCGACAATAGGCCTAATGCCGGCAATAACCGAATCTACCTGCGTCGACCTTTCTTTCGTCTAATTCCTTGAATCCAAGGTGGCTCTTAGCCCTCTCCATGCACGCGCAGCTTAATGTCCAAAGTAACTAGGGGATTCAGACGAATTTAATTTTAGATCAATAACTATACATTTACTTGAAATCAGAAAAATGCTTTATCTACTGGTCGATGTAATGTAAAAATAAAGAAATTGTGGAAAAGTGAGGAATCTTTTCAAAATACATGAAATTGTGTTTAGTGCCTTATCAATAATACATTCATAAAAAATCACAGTAAATAAGACCATTAATTTTCAAACACAAGAAATATTATTTATATTTATATTTATTTAAATTTGAACATTAAAAACAATAGTTTATCAAAAGAAACTTGTAATATTATTGGAAAACAGTATTTTTTTCATTTGAACGTTTAGAAATTCAGGTACGTTTAATTGAAATACTTACATTAGCTGGAAAACTTAGATTAAAATTTTTAACATGTTGATTCCAGATTTTTAATTTCTACTTGGGGAAACCACTCGTACCGATTTGATATTCCTAATTTTTTACATCTGTTGCGATTGCAAAAATATTTATTTTAAACTATACTTCTAAGAATATTTATACATAAAATATCATTGGTAAAATTACCTTTTTTCCTTATAATACGTTTACAGTACATTCCAGAGATATCGAGATATCGAGGCGTCCTAACGAATTTTCTGCAAAATACATTTTTCTTAAAAAATTACGTGAACATTCTTACAAAAAGATCAATTTTGAACAAAGATACATTGATTGTCAACCAATAGAGACGAATTTGCAACAAAAAAGTTGAATTTTATGTAAAAAGATGAATTTCTTTAAGGCAGTTAAATATAATAACAAAATATGTAACTTTTCAACACAATAGTTGAATTTGCAGTAAAATAACCTGGAAAATTAGACTTATTTTATTGTAAATCAATAACGTTACGTTTACTTAAAGAAAGGAAAATGGTACATATACTGGTCGGTGTATTGTAGAAATGAAGGAAGGAAAAAAGTTAGGAATATTTTTAAAGTACTTAAAATTATGTTTATTACTTTACAATACATTCGAAGTTTGTCTCTGAGATATTTGATCTAAAGTTGGATAAAAGCGTTGAAAAAAGTTGAAAACTACGATTATCCGATGACCGATAATTTTGATCGAAGTCGGATAAAATTATCCGACATCAGATAATTGTCGTAGTCAATTATTTTTCTTTTCTTTGATTCTTCACTTTTTACTCTGTTTCTTTTTATAATTCAATAAGCAATAGATACCTCATTTTTATGATATAAAATAAATGTAGCGTTATTGATTTAAAGTTGAAGATTCATCATGTTAGTTGAAAATTCATATTTAAAAAATATATATTTTTCATTTAAGATTCTTCTCTTCTTTTATTATTTTTTAAAAATTTATCACTTTTGTTTTATTACTAAAAATTCATCTATTTTGTTAAAAATTCTTCATTGTTTTCTTCAAAAATTAATGGTCTTATTTACTGGGATTTTCTATGAATATATTATTGATAAGGCACTAAAAAAAATTTCATGTATTTTAAAAAGATTCCTCGATACAGGTAGATTCGGTTATTGCCGGCATTAGGCCTAATGTCGGATTCGGCTAAATGCCTACGACATATCTACCTCATCACGGTGTATTCAAGGAAACAAGTACCACCACAAAACTTAACGTAGTTTTTAATGGCTCTCATCGAATTTCGACCGGCTCATCTCCCAACGGCTACCAACACATTGGACCCAAATTCCATTCAGAGCTCTCGAACGTCTTATTTCGATAGCGAATTTCTGCCGTGGTCTTTTAAGCTGACATTGAAACGATGTTTATTCAAATCAAGATTCATCGTGACGATCAAGTCTGCCATCGCATTTTGAGGAGGCTCGGCCCCACAAATGAGCCAATCCTGGAGTATCGGGTAACCACCATTACATTTTTACTATCCTCGTCGCTTTATTTGGCGCTACGCAGAATTCAGCAACTTGTTACGGACGAAACTCATTGATGGGATCACGCTGCGTCCATCTACCCCCGTCGTAAATATATATAATTAAAAATTTGTCATAAGGACAACCGCAGGATTTCGCCGGGAGCGGGTGCTAATCCGAAACATTGCACCCGCTTCCAGCGAAATCGCGGTAAAATTTCAGCCACAACCACGTCTCACAACCATGAGATAGGTGGTTACAGTCTGTAAAGGAATCAATACGCCGATCCAGCAAAAGCCTCGTGGACCCTAAGAACACGGAGCGACCCAAGGACAACCGCCTTCTG
>NC_046666.1:111623663-111662811 GCF_010883055.1 Belonocnema kinseyi | reverse complement strand
ACTTTAGGATTTGTGTGTCATCCAGCAGAAGATCAAATCTTATTTCGGACAAACTTAATTACCCCTACAGCACCTTTTACCAAAAGAAGAGTCTTGTATGATATGCCAAAATTGTTTGATCCTGTAGGAATAATATCAGCAGCCATCATAGTCTTTAAGATTCTTATGCAGAAGGTCTAGCTTATTAAAGTAGGATAGGACGATCCACTTTCAGAAGAAATCTTCCAACCATGGACTTACCTCCTTGAGAACCTTCAGGACCTAGTTACTATCAGGATTCATCGTTGGTTGCGCCATTCCCATGGTCTTTGTTTGGTTGAACTCTACAGCTTCTCGGACCGTCTCGCATCAAGGTATTATTCGTTCATCTCTCATTTGCTCTGAATCAAAAGTCACGCCCACCAAACAATTATCTATTCCAAAGTTAGAGATCTGTAGTTCCCAGCTTCTCGCACGCCTTACCCTTCATATCCAAAAAACTCTCTACTTCGAAGATGTGAGGGTGCATTTCTGGACTGATAGCACGAATGTGATGGCATGATTGATATGTCCTCCTGGAAGTTGGCATATATTTGCGGCCAATCGTGTATCGTATATTCAGACATTCCTTCCAGATGCTTATTGGCACCATATACCTGAGATCGAGAATCCCGCGAACTGTCCCAATCGATACCTCTCTGCCAAGCAGCTGGACGCTCACTCTGTGGGGTTAGTCCGGATCGGTTTTCAGAGACCGATCTTCTTTGGTCCACCTTTCATCAAAATTTTCAAACCGATAATGATCTGAAACGACGTATTGTCTTACACCAGACGACAGTTTCTCATCCTAATATGTGGGATCATTTCGCTCATTGTGTATTTTCTCTAGGTAAATTAACTCGAGTGACTGCATGGTGCATTCGATACATCATTAAGGTGAAAGAATGCAGAATCATCAATCGCTCAAGTCCTTATGCGCGTCCGTCGAGTCCTCACTGAGAGTCGGTGGTCGTCTAAAACATTCCGTGTTAGTTCCTGATGAGAAGCATCCCTTATTCTTGCCATCGACGTCTCCGTTCGCAGATCTGGTTATCGACATTTGCCACCAGTGTATCCTTCATTGGGGTACCCAGCTCACAGTCGCCACCCTGAGACGTCAATTTTGGATTTTGCGCGGTCATCAGGTTGTAAAGTCTCGCATTCTGCGATGTGTGGTATGTATTCTTCATCGTGCCTCCAACACCAAGCATCTCATCAGAAATCTCCCTTCTAATCGCGTGCAGCGCACTCAGGCCTTTCTTCACAGTAGAGAGGATTTTGCTGGTAGAGTATTGAGCAAAAATGGCTATAACCACTTTTGAGTACTTTTTGACTACTTTTGTGGCAAAAAAGTACTTATCATTGATTAAAAATGTGATACATATGTTTTTTATCGATAAACAAATCGTTTTTTAATAATTTTTTATAACAATTTTTGCTAATAAATACTTTTTCTCCATTCAATTTTATATTTACCTCCAAAAAACTTGTAATTCTCAGTAATATCCGTAAATTGTACATAATATGCTGTGGCCTTTTTTTGCCATTGAAAATAATTAACTAATTGATTACTTGAAATCAAACGCGCCAAAAACTCGTCCTCCTGGGTAGTGTGTAAATGAGTATTTATTTTAATACAAAGTAATAAATTCAATAATTTATTTGATATTTTTTATACTACTAAATTACATTTCATGTAATCAATTACTTAATTAATTTCAATGCGAAAAAATGATCAAAGCAAATTTTGTACAATTTACCGAAAACACTGCGAATTACAAGCGCCTTGGAGGCATGTACGGAATTGAATGCAAAAAAAGTATTCATTAGCAGGTATTGTCACAAAAATGACAAAAAACTGTTTGTTTATTGATAAAAAATATATATAACATTTTTAATTAATTATAAAGCTTTCGTGCTACAAAAGTATATATAAATGATAAAGACAAGATTTTATAATCAATAATGATTAAAAAACTATTTGCTTATTAATAAAAAATATACATCACATTTTTAATCAATGCAAAGTTCTTTTTTTGCACAAAAGTAGTCAAAAAGTACTCATCAGTGGTTATAACAATATTTTGTTATAAACAATTATAGATAAACATATTTTCTTATGGATAAAAAACATATTACACATTTTTAATCAATTACGGTGACTTTTTTGCCACAAAAATGCTAAAAAATGGCCAAAAGTAAACATAATTAGTGATCGTAGTATTTTGTTATAAACAATTATTTATTTATTAATATCACAAGACGTATTATACATGATAAATAAATCATATACACTTATTTGTGACAATAATTCCAAAATATGACCGTATTTCTACTTTACGGTACGCTCAGGTGCCTCTACGTATGAAGAGTGCACTTTCGAAGGTCATATCTCGTGACCTATTTGGGCTACGATACTTTTTTTTTAATAACGCCAAATTGGTTCCACTTTCATTTATTCTCTAGAAACTTTGTGGTGGTCTAAAAGATTTTTTTTTAGATATACGCAGATTTTTGCAGACTCTATTTCATCTTTTGGCACAATTAAAAACATTGCAGGTTGGATTTATTATGGAACAAAAGTACCAGATGCCTGGACTACTTTCAATTGTTTGTATTTATTTCGTAAATTGTTGGCTAAATTTTTACCTGAAGGAAAAATGGTCCTTTGAAATTTTTATTTAATCTTTCATCAAACCTACTTGATTTTTATTCCAGAATACATTTCGGGCTTATTTTTAAAATGTAGCACTTTATTTTAATGCCAATTATCCTAAATTTCTTGAAAATCTTTTTCCTTGGTTTCTACTATACCACCTAAAATAGTTGAGAATTTGATATAATTTTCATTCGACCTTGAAAAATTAGGGGGGTACTCGACGCATTTTTCTGAATTTTTAAGATTTATAATTTGACATCAAGTTTTAAGTACTAGGAAAACAAAAAATGAACGCGCAATAGTTTCATAACCCTTATTTAAAAAGCGAACGAATTAAATAAAATCTTAGAACAACTAGAGTAAGTGGTGGCTTAGTGATGACGTTGAGTTTTGTTATAAAAATATTTTTCCTCAAATATCACACCTTATGACAAAATAATCCCATATCTAACTAGGTCGTTGACGCGACATGATTATAGATTGAAGAACAGTTATCTGACATCTGTGATCATATTACCTTTTGTTTTACTAAATTCGTGATACCTAAAACTTCACGGGGTACCTGGGTATTACCCGACTACCCGGGTATACTCGTGCTATCGTATACTTTTTCTGTTCATCAGGATCTGAAATGTAGAAGGATCATGTATTAATCCAAATGGCAATTTCGTAAACTGATATATTCATGGTATGCTGAACGAAAATATACTTTTAGAATGTATTTTTCTGATCGTAATGTATCAAATTTTTCAAAATTATAGGAATTGCGTATAAATATTCTTTACTTATTTTATTAACTTTCCTAAAATCCAAACAAAATCTGTATTTTCCATGATGTTTTTTTTATCATTACTATAGGATTCGACCAATCATTATTAGAACGTTCTATAGTTTTTTCTTCCGGAAGTCGATCTACTTCTTTATACATAAATTCTATTATTTTAGGTGACCCATAATATACTTTTTTATTGGCCTATTTTATGGCTAGTTAAATGGCGTCAAGTCTCTCAAAATACTTATTTACAGCATCGATGATTTCCTCGTTGCTCTGAAATTTTTACCTCCGAGCCATTTTTTAAGGTTAGGGAACAGATGATAGTCGCTGGGGACCAAATCTGGTGAATATGGTGGATGGGGGAACAATTCCAACTTCAATTCGTTGATTTTAGCCGCCGCAACGACCGACCTATGGGGAGGTGCGTTGTCGACGATTTTTGATCGACTGTTAGCAAACGCGGCACCCACCTAGCACAGTGCTTCTCCAGGCCCAAATGTTTATTTTAAATATTGCGTAAACGCTCAGTTGACATCCTAGCAGCCTCAGCTATCTCACTTACTTTTAATCCGCGGTCCTGTATCACCATTTTATGAATTTTTTCGATCATTTCGGGGATTGCGACCTCAACGGGGCGTCCTGAACGTAGTTCGCCAGAAGTGCTCGAACGACCTTTCTTAAATTTTGAAACCTACTTTTCAACCGTCGAATATGATAGAGAAGAGTCTTTCAGTGTTGAATCCATTTCTTCTTTAATTTGAAGTGGTTTTAGACCTTTTAAATAGAAGTATTTAATGACCGCATGCTTCTCTGATTTTTACATTTTTGCACAAACAATTGATGTCTGTTGTCAATTTAGAATCCTTTTTCTTTTTATCACATTCTAATGGACCTTTAAATTTTGTTTCTAATATCCTCTATTTATTTTTGATATATAAATTCGTGTTTATTTTGTTTTCTTTTTCTATTTTATTCCTATCCTTGTAGTGTGTGCAGGGTTTATGGTGTATGACACCATGGCCCCGTATACTCTGTACCATTCTGGGGTGCTGGCGGGACTGAGTCTAGTGCATCACCTGTAGGGGGGACTTGGGGTGGGGTGTATGGCGAAATGAGAGAAAAGACTTCGCACAATAGCAAATCGTTCTCTTTCTCTCACAATATAGTTTCAAAAGCTAATCTTTCACCCGAATTTTCATTCACTTTGGTCGCTCTTCCTATTCGTATTTCCCTCGGTATCTTTCGTTGTTGGTTCCTGCATTGTAATTAATTTCGATTCTATCGCTTATTTAATATTTGGTAATTCTGATAACCACCAAATCTTGTTCTCGTAGTCCATTTTTAAACCTAATCTTTCTATCATATCTGTTCCTATTATTCCTATCGACCTTAAATCTGGTACCAGCTTGAATGATATTTATTTTTCCGTACTACCTATTTTGATTGGAATTAAAATTTGACCTTTCATTTTTAATTTGTGCCCATTTGCGACTTTTAATGAATCGTTTTTAGGTTTTTTAGTTTCATAATCTAACACTTTTATTGTTTTTATAAATTTTGTACCCGTGTATGAGTGAGTAGCACCGGTGCCAACGAATACATTGAATCTATGACATTTAAAATATATCATATGGTGAAATCTTGTTTTGTTCGATTCGTTTGTGTCTATGTTAAGTAATTCTGACGGTCTTTGGCTTCGTTGATTCTCGTTCGCCTTTAATAAGAACAATTTGCGTTTCCCGGGTCTATACTATATCAGCAATCACGTCGAAAATGATTTATTTTCCCCAATTTGTAGCATGTAATGGGTTAATCTGATTTGTAATTTGAATTTCCATAACTACAATTTGGATTCGGGGCATCCTGGGCATTTGGATCCCCTTCACCTCCCTTTCGTCTTTCTTTATTTTGTTTATTTTTGTCAGTGTTTATAATTTGGTTTTCTGACTTTTTATTATCATTTTCGCCTGATTGATTCTTTTCTTCCACATTATATGAAAGTGCTTGTATTTGCGGAGAATTTTTAATTTGTTGTGTCGTATTTTCTAATAGTTGACTAATTACAGTTAATAATTGGTCCGCTGGGTTTTAATTTATATAATTATTATTGTTCGCAAACCTTGGATTTCCTGGGTACCTTTAATTATTTTCAAAACCTGAATTATTGTTTTGAAACCTTGAATTAAAAAATTTTGGATTTCCATTTGAAAATTTTTGTTGGAAATGTTGTCTGTTCTGTTGATATCTCGGTATAAATTGTCTTTGTTGATTCTGATTATAATTTTGTTTTTGATCTCTATTCTCACTTTCATTTTTAATTTTATTTTAACTTTCATAATTTTCTTGATCATTTCAAATTTTGTTATTTTTATTTTCATCTTGATCTAAAATACTTAATTTTTTACTTCTAATTTTAGATTTTTCTAATTCTGTTTCCTATTCACGTCCTGAAATGTCAAATTCTGACTGAAAAATTTTATTTTATTTTTTATAACCTCTGAGTACCTTTCATTTAAACATGCGTCTTTAAAATCTTCGATAAATCGGTCAAAATTTTTCCAATCATCTCGATTCGATTAGTACCAACTTAATGCTTCCTCTTCAAAAAAAAAAAAAAAAAAAACAGCCTCTAAATATTCTAAAACATCCCTTTCATTAATTTTATATCCTCTTCTGAACCTAATGAAACTACTCATGAATTAACTCGGACTATTTTTTCTGTTCCTTTTAAATTTAATGGGCCAGTTCGACATTATTTGAAAAGGGGTCTGTATCAATCCAAAAGGAAAAAGAGTTGCTTAAATTTTCTCAAAATTGTTTTCTATCAGTTCCTCTCTTTTTCGATCGGTTTCTCTACTCCCATACATTCTATTTTGTCGGTCTGTTTCGAATTGAGGCGCATTTGATTTTCTCATAATTGACTTTGCACTGGTCTCGGTAACTAGTATCGGTTTCCTTGACCACTACTTCTAATAATTGTTTTTTTTCTTGTACCTGTTAACAAGTGTCGTTGCTCATTAATTATGTATCTTCAAAATGATCATCATTATTTCTTGTCTTATTATTTTGTCTCACTAAATTTTGTGTTGTATTTAAAAGTCTGTCTATTTTGTCGTTCAAATTTTTTACTTTGTCTGAAAGTTTTTTCATTTTTATTTTAACTTGTATTTTCTTCAAAATTAATTAGTTCTTCTGCACCATAACAAAATTCAACTGTACTTTATATGAATGAATCAATTTGAAAAGGTTTATTCCTTAATTTTAACCCTGCTGATGAAAACGCACTTGAAAAAGCAAAGAAACCGCACTGGTCAGTGTCTACTCAGTGCTATTTCTTCAGCAGTACTTGTACCGCTAGTTTTCTATGCCTGGATTCCCCTTCAAGTGTCCATTTAAATTTTTAAAAGGTTATTTCAGTCAATAAATCTAATCTATGAGGTCTTTGAAGTCTTTGAAAAGGTTTGTTAGTAGTATATACTGTAGTGTTAGTGAAAATTTGGTGTGTCTGTGGCAATGCGACTAGGCTACCGAGTAGAACAGCTGAGAGGAATTAAGAAGCAAAATTTTTAATTTGTAAAATTTTGAAATTATCTACGAGAAGGTTAGAAATTCAGAATATATGGGTTTCGATCATTTCAGACATCTAACTTTTTCTTTTGGATGTTTAAAATTCGAATGAATATAACGTATCTGGTAAATGGAACGAGATACGTCAAAAGAGACCAGATTTTTTAATTCAACTTCAAAGTAGTATATTACTATATAAGTTATAGTTATAAATATGTATAATGATAAAATTCATAAATTAAACAAAAGTGTTAATAATTTAAGAAAATTCTAAAACGGGAGTCGGTTTGGTTGTGGCCAGGTTCTGTAAATAAATCTGCCCGCCCGGTACGTGAGAAATACAATAGGAACATTATATGACCTCCCATCACTTGTCAGTGCGGTTTATGTGCTGAAAATCAGCACAAACAGCCACTGAAATCACACTGTCGGCCCATTGCCGTTCGCCAGTGCGTTTTTAGTGCTTTTTCATCGGCAGGGAAATGTCTCTTGTCCTTTTCTAACTTGTTAAGTTCTTTTCTCTTTGCCTCGATTTTCTTATCTATCTTACTGATTTCTAACTCTTGATTTTCGAAAGTGCTACAGTTCTGATTTTCTATTCTCCAATTATCTAACGTATTTTCTGTATTGTGAGACAGTATGCCAAATGTATATCTGTGTGGGTTTGGTGTACTTTCTCTATGCGTTTGTGTTTATCTTTTCGTTCTTGGAATTACACATGTCGCTTGACTTGGCTGTACGCCTCCCATACTAAATCTCTATTTCGTATTGTTACGAATTCTAGGTTTTTTGTTTATTTCCTCTCTTCTATTTTCGTTTTCGACCCATATATTATCCCTGTTTTCGTTTTCTAAATTATTTTTATTTGCCTGCGCATTCTCTTCTTCGATTTTAATTCCTTGAGTTACATTATTCTCCCTATTCTCTTTTACTTTTTCGAACGGATTAGCTATTTTCGGAATAATTTTTGTCCTTCCCGATCTAAGATTCATTAGATTTTTCTATGATTTTATTTAATTTTTTATTTCTACAGCATAGCTCAAGGGATTCTATGGCTGACTCAAAACCGGTACGTATACTCAGGTGAGCGTCTCGGTTCTTAATACTGGGGATTGCGTGGACTGACGTGACTCTATGTGGTTCACGTCACTCTATATGTAATTTCGCGACAATTTCTAAGACTGACGCCGCTTGGTTCCTATTTCATATAATTTTCGTTCCATTTTTGTCCAGTTTATTCCTGCTAGAAAATACTTTTTTTATCTTTCTAATCCTACCAATTACTACCTATTCTGTTTTTATTCTTGGTGTTTAAAATCTTTACTTGTCCAATCCTGCTATAAGGAGTACAGATAAGGCATTTTTTCTCATGATCTTAGGATATTAGGGTTTTTTTATTTTTTCCCGCGTAAATCTATATAATCTGAGAAAGACTTTAATTTCCCTAGAATTACTTAAGCTTGGGGAAATAGAAGGCACACTAAAGAATTTCTGTCTCATGTTTGAATCGCTCAATAACACAGGACCACAAAATGAAATCGAAAAGTCTTCCGACCAAACCAAGTGAACTATACGTTTTCGGACGTACTGATCACGAATTCGTGGCCCCTATGACCCCTACACGTCAGGATCAAGGTAGTTTGAAGGTCAACTTCGTTGATTTGAGAGATATCATCTTTTTGAGCTAAGATTCTGAGAGTCCTATTGACCTCTAGAGGTTATATGAAGGTCATATGTACGCTGTCATTAACAAACTAAATTCACAAATAACGTGTTCGATTACTGGCAAAAGATCTACGAAAAGATTTTCTTTTATGTAGAGTAGTAGTATCTCTTTTGAGAGACCAGCAATAGTCCACCATCATACTTATGTCCCAATAACCTTGGTATTTTCTTTCGACATGCTTTATGTTTTGACATCCCATTTCTCTATCATTTCTGAACATTCTATTCACAATATTCTTGTAATCAACATCTTCATTATTTCCCAGAAGTTTTTGTTGAACTTCTCTGAAACTTTTTCATGCTGCTCGCTCCATACTTAACGCACTTAAAGTCGTTTATTTGACCTTCAATATCGTTACAATATAACAAATTCAATTCATTTTTTAAAAAATTTCCTAAATGAGCAATCTCGACTTTGGTAGAAGAATGTGCGAGTTCCAGGAGCTAGAACCTCTTTTTCTTGTAATCTAGATGCTACTAGATCAGAAAGTTCTTTCGATAGTCCTGCGTCTAGAACCAGTCACTCTGTTTATTTTGAGTAAACGCATTAGAATTCGTATGTTGGTCATCTATTTATTCCGATTCATCTATGAAACTGTGATTATTATGTTCTTCTCTTGAATATGCAACTTACATTTCAATGTTTTCCGCATCTATATTAGAAGAATCTTCATTAGTCGACATCTCAATTTCTCTCATATCATGGCCAATGGTGATCAGGGTAGGAAGAGTGACTGATTGAACAGATGCATAAGATATAAGAGATATGTTTTTACAATTGTACCCGGATGTATTCGTTAAACAGAAAAAGCGATCTGTGTTTTGATCTGTCGGTTTCGCCAAATCATTGGTGAGAAAACTTGTTTTTTTCTGATAGTGAAGTTGCAATATTCATTTTACGCATATAGTTTTTGGAGTCCACAAATTGTCCATTGCACTAGTATCTAGACTGGAGAAATGTCTGTAATTTTCTTTCAATTTATTTGTAAATGGTTTTCTTTCATACTCATGACGTATTTCCCACAAACAACACAACAGTTGTCAACACGCGTATTCAAATAGAGCATTTTCAACATTTGAAACATTATTTCGACGTATTGCGGCTATTTCATGTAAAACTATTGTTAACAATTATAAATCATGTTGTACGCCTGGATTCACGAGTAAATAAGGTAGAAGGCATACATGTAAAATTGTAATGATAATTTATGATACTGAAAGTATGCTTGGAAATAGTAGCCCTGCTTCTGAAGAATAATGTCTCGGTTTGTAACTATTATTTCACAATTAAAAAGTAATATTTTGATACAAAGCAGTTTTTTTCGAGTATATTGAGAAATTTCAGTCCAAATTTCCATTGGATGTCAAGTATATTTTCAAACTATCCCAATAAAATGTTTCGATCAGATGAAAATTCAAATTGAGACAACGAGCAGTTCGTAAATTTGTGAAATAATCATTACAAGCCGAGAAATTAGTCATCAAAAGTAAGGTTGCCTAGACTAAGCTTTTTTTTAATATAATACATGCTTATTCAACTTTGAAAAATAGTGGGTTCTAGAGCATTCCTTTCTGAATTTAGGCATACCAAATAAGTAATATTCTTCATTATAATTTCGAAGAAAATAGTGACCAACGTTGAACTTACAAAAGCTCATGTCCCCAAATCTCGTAATGCTTAAAAACTTTAGCGAAATCCCTGAGAAAATACCGAGTAATAAAAACTCAAGTCCTGTAGCATATTGTTCAGAAATTTCCTTTAAACATTTATCCTCTCTTCCTCTTTCATTAGTATTTGAGATGTGCAGGAAGACTCGCGTAATTGTTCTTTTCAAAAATCTAAGAAACAAAATCTATCGGTTAATTTAACGACTTATGTAAAAAGAACAAATCTCCGAATTTTTGCTCTATTTGTGAGGGATCTCACTTCATATCCTCCGGTCGACGATTTAAGGGGCTCGATAATTCATAACGCATAGAGAATATCCAACGCTCAGGACTTTGTTTCAATTATTTACGTGGAAATCATGCTTCCAATTCGTGCCCTTCAAATAAACGATGCTGTGTGTGTTCAGAGAAGAATCATGCTTTTGTGCATGATGACATTCAGAGAAAAAACTCATGTATCTTACTCAGATCGTCTCTCGATTCGCATTCGAACTTTTAATGCAAGCTTTATTTATGAAATCTTTTATCCATTGACTATTGACTGTTTGATAGGTTTTCATCTCTTCGGTCATGTACTACGTGAGGGTCTTAAAAGGGTTCTCTTAAACAGTCTCACTGCACTGTACACATGTTTTGATTGGGCTGTATTTGGTCGTCCTGTGGATCGTTAAGAAGATGATGCTATCGATTCTGCCAATGTTCTTCCTGCTCTAAAAAAATACTCTCTCAGAAATCAATTGCGACTTTTCTGTTAATTATAGAAATTTTCAATTCCAAAAAGAATCTTCTTAAATAATCCGTCTGTAAATATCCGTCTGCAAAGATCAGATTAGTATTCAGTGGATCTTCGCGCTCCAATTCAGGTACATGTTTGATGGATTTGATGCATTAGAGACAGATACTTCAATAGGATTTCTGGTTGTCTTGCGTTGGTGATTCGTCAAGTACGTGTTCACGGCGGATATCGTTACAAATTTTCGTCAAATAAATTTAGACGATATTGACACTAACCTGCAGAAAATAGAACTGTCACATAGGTACTAGGGCTGCATTATTCTTGGCTATACTTACTTTCAATCAGCTAGCAAACAATATGAAATAACGATTGACATTTGGTTCGGAAATATTGAAGAGTACATACGTCGTAATCTTTGCTGGCAGGGACTCAATTCAATTCGCTGAGATCAAAACAGATTTTGGTGGCTTCCGAAGTGGCTCAAATTTTTGACCCACTTGGGCATCTGGCTCCTTTTCTCATTAGACCCATAGTATTTATACAAAATTTTTCGATTTCTGGACTGGATTGGGACTCAAAGCTCGGCCACATAGAAGAAATCAAGATTTCACGTTGACTTGAAACCTCGGACTGTGCCGCTCCGTGGGAATTACATAGATTCTCTGATGCCTCACAATGAGCCTACTCAGCTGCAGTCTATCTTGTCTCTAAAAACAAAAGTAACACTCTCTAATCTGATATTAGGCAAGACGAAGATAGCCCCAATTAAAACGGTTGCAAGAACTAAGTTGGAGCTTTGCTGCGCCGAGCTCCTAAAAAAACTTATCGATGCTGTCTCTTCAAACCTTGGATTCAGAGATGTTCTAAAATATTGCTGATGTGATGCCCAGATCGTTAATGATTAGCTTCAAGGCCACCTATCTCTCTGGCCAACTTTCGGGGCAAACAAAGTGGGGGAATTGCAGAAGATTTTGGATTGTCAGAGCTAAAGTCCTGATTAAAGAGGTCATTCGCAGTTCCGTAACATGTGAGAACTCCGCTGGCTCTTACAATTTTGGAGTCTCACCAGAACACCAAGGTTCAACAGTTCGCGCGCGAACTGGGGATCTGTTATCACACAGTTAACAAGTCAAAGCCTTTGACCATCAGGGAGCATATTGTTGATAGAATACGGGTGCTATCTGACGCTAGGAGAAGTCCAGAAAGGAGGGAGAGGTGGGCCAGTGGGTTGGAGGTGGGTCGAAGGTGGGCCAATTCTAGTTTGCACTGCGATAGAACCAATTATACTATGCCTTTATTCTCTAATAAAAAATATGTAGTGATAAGCATATTTTATTCTTGGACCCCTAATAAAAGGATTATCCTTCGAACCCAAGCTCTGAAGATTTGTAAACATTTCTTCGTGAATTCTGACTTCCTGACGATTTGTATCGAGAAACCTAACAAAAGTGGTTATCAACTTTTTGTTTGAAACGCATCTTTCTTATTAAAAATACATCAACTTATATTTAAAAGTGAATCTACTTTGTTAAACATTAATTTTGGTTTGTCATAAGGACAATCGTAGGATTTCGCCGGAAGCGGGTGCTAATCTGAAAAACTGCGCCCGATCCCAGCGAAATCACGGTAAAATTTCAGCCATAACCCCGTCTAACGACCTTGTGATAGGTGGTTACAGTCCACGACGGAATCAATACGGCGAACTGGCAAAAGTCTCGTGCAACCTGAGGACACGGAGCGACCTATGCACGACCGTCGTCTGCAATTTTCCCGCAAGTGTTTTAGCATATTGTTGAAACGCAGGGATGCTTTTCAGGTTTTTAACCAGTAAAGGCCGGGCATCTCCAAGAGCGCCGAAGATAAGAACGATTAGTTTAACAGAATATTCTGGGTAGAATCATCGCAGCTTTCTTATTAGGTCTCTATACCTCTCTTTCTCTTCAATCTCCTTGGCTATGATGTTTTTGTCAGTTGGCGCCAAAAATTCAATAACGAACAATCTCGAGTGTGCAACAGAAACCATTGTCGAGAATAGAAAGTTCCAGTATATGTGGCACTTATTCTGGACAATTGAGTCTATTTCCCTAGGATCCTTTGGCGGAGCGATATTAACAATTGGATACTATGTTTCCTAGATGTTCGGGGTGTTTTTTTTTGTACAGAAACGCTTCTTGGCCCACATTTTCGTGTTTTCTGACTATTTTAAGAAGAGGGTCTCTTTCATTTTCGTCTCTATGTGCTGCAGCCAGAATAATCCTGTTGTGAAAACATTGCAGATTTAATATTCCGCGACCACCTTGACGGCGTGAGATGTAGAATCGCTGAATATAAGACTTAAGATGTATACTTTTGATAATGTGCATAACCTTTCGTGTTTCAATTTCAAGGGATCTAAGCTTGTTCTCCGTCCATGGAACTACTTCAAATGAATAGAGTACTACCGGGACGGCAAGCATGTTAGTTGCAGATACTTTGTTCTTCGTCGACAGTTCGAAAGACCAAATTTGCCGGATGAGACTTTTGTATCTACTTCGGAGAGTATCCTCAATAGATTCCACATCCTGAATGCCGCTCTGTGGCACGACCAGGTGTGTATAGGTCTTACCAGCGCAAAAGTGTCGTATAGCGCCTCTATCGGCGAGTTCATGGTCTTAAAGGATGCCATTAAGTTTTTGACAATCCCTAAATCTAGATGTACGTCCTCTTTATTTTTAGCATAGATCTTAAGATCATCCGTGTAAGATAAATGAGTGACCTTGTTCTTTCGATTTGCAGGCAACAATCTCTGTATGCACCTCACGATGTGCAGATGAACCTTAAAGCTTTTCAAAAGACAGATCATAAGTCTATGGGAGGTCGAATCGAAACGTTTTCGGTAATCAATCCAGGCCATCAACGCTGGCTGGATGTCGCATCTTTGCAGACACATCTATCGATGATCAGGTTCTCTCAACATCCTGCTACGCCTTTCTTTGAGCCGCTTTGTTCATACATTCTTTGCCACACAGGTCCGATTGTCCGAACAATCCTATTATTTAGGATAGCTGTGAATATCCTATGCAATGTGTTCAGACAAGTTATTGGCCCGTAATTCTTCGGGTCAGCTAAGTTGCCCATTTACGGGAGGAGTACTTCTTCTACCACTAGGTCTTAATACCATCTGGTCCCGCAATGGAGCAGTTCTTCATACCTGTTAATACTTTTTACACCTCCTCGGTAGTGATGGGTGGGCATTGTTCCTTAGGTGTTATGAGGGCTTCACACAGCAGCTTGAAGCTATTTATGTTATCTGAGTCTTTTTCCAATCTATGGTGAACTTCGTAGACTTCTCTCCAAAATGCTTCGACCATCTCTGGTTTGGACGGGTGGTCGAAAGTAACTGGAGGGTTTCGGAAGAATCAAGATGGTTCAGAGAGAAACTGTTGGTTTTCTCTGACCCACCTCTCTTTTCGCCGTAGATTTCTCTTAGCATCAGATAGTATCTTTATGCTCCCAAAAATATGGTGCCTGATGGTCAGAAGCTTTAACTTTTAAGTGTGTAATAGCGGATCCATTTCAGCCGGATCTTTAGGCTTTAGAGAAACCTGGATGTTTATGTTCCTCCGGGTCATGAAGCATCCCTCTTCCTCCATCGCATACCTGGCCGCGGTTGGTCTTAGTGTCGCCTCTCTTTCTCTGTTGCCGGTTTGTTCTGGCTGTGGTAGAGTAGGCGCTGCGCTTACATAGCTCTTTCTTTGGAGTAGTTCGGCATGGCTTCGCAGACGTTGACGCCCTGCGTGTTCGATTGCTTTGAACCGCACTTACTACAACTATGTATGGCGTTGTCATTGTTGTTCCCATGAGAAGATAGGAAAAGGGGTTCCTTCATACTTGTAAAGGCCCGCATGCAAGGATAATGCTGCGTACTCTGAGAGGACGACCGGTATCCCAGAGTCATTGTCCGAGACACCTCACCCAGGTGTCATTTAGTTTTGACACGTGTTTCACACCTCTGATTGCGGGTTCTTTCGGGGCCACCCCTGGATAATTGTCCGCGACAGCCTTTTAATTTTTTATTCATCGTAAGCAGAAACCCTTTGTACAGATCACCTGTATCCGCAAACCGAGAACGCGTTCGCTGGCTTTATCATAGGCACTGTGGTTTGATTCTAAAAATATCAAATCCGAACCGAAAGAGGAATCAAAACCGAATTTACCGAATGTAAGTAATATGCGGCAAACTCTTGTAAAATCGCCACCAGCATTGGACCGCACTGGTAGCACTAGACGTACTGGAAGCACTGCAGTGGGAACCTACCTGGCTACCAGAGGGTTGAGCTGTTAAATAGCCTCTATTCCGAAGCGTCGGTAGAGCACCAGCTCTAAGGGAAGGGCTTGCGGTTCTCCCTTATAGCAACCATGTTAGGTTTTCCGATTGTATATTTGCATTACCAAGTTAGATTCTTCATTGCAGATTAGATAGAAAGGACGCATAGTCCACAGGAATTTCTCTTACGAAAGACAAGGATAAATGCCTATTTGGTTTGATATAGACGACAGCGTATTAGACTGTAGTTTGCATTCAGGCTAGTCGGGTCTGCTACATATATACTTTTATTGATTTTTGCATTACACGCGTTCGCTAGAGGCAAAAATACTCGTGACGTAAAGGTAGCATCATCTAGGTATATCCTGCTGGATTCCGGGAAATTGTAACGGTTCGTTTTTCTCCACCTGCGTGTTGAAGTTCTCCACCTGCGTGTTGCCGTGTGCTGAAGTGTCGCGTGGACCCAGGCCACCTCCCCCGGGTCGGTTCAGGTCAGGTCAGGCACAAGAGAGGAGGCTACCTTGGTCACGACTCCCCCGGAGGTGGGAGATCGTCCGGAGGTCGCCCTTATTAGGTAGGTACGAGTGTCGCAGGTAGGTTGGTCAGGGGCGCCTGATGCCGACGTACCTTGACCTCGATGGGTGGCCACAAGGGCGCCTGTTGACCACCGATCGAGTAGGTGGTCCGGTAGGAACCAGTCACGGGGAACGGGAGCACCTGATGCCTACGTACCCTGGCCTCGATGGGCGGCCGCAGGGACACCTGTTGACCAGCGAGCGAGTCGGCCAAGGGAAGAGGAAAGTAAATTTGGTTTTAAGTACAGGTGATTTAAACACAGTGTTCGAAGGGAGAATAAAAATGATTATATTGTTCTTTTCAGTTTCTTTTATGGACACTTACCCACCCAATAAAACAAAATTAAATTATAAGCTGTTATATCTCGCTAGGAGATTTTGTGTGCATTTCTGTCAAGATAATTCAAGCAAGGAATGTGTGATTCTACTCAAGCATAATCACCCATCGTGTCACGGGCATGATGATGAAAAATTGTGATTCCTAATATCTCATCAGAGATTCGGTTTGAAACCCAGGATCACTATACTGAATTTTCCACGTGATTCATTATATTTTCGCACTTATAGCTGAAGGAGGGTATACGATTTCGCTACGAGTACAATAACGCTTTATCTAGCACCCAACTAGGGGGCTCGACTTTTAGCACCCTGAGATAAAGATTAAAGTAAAGTCTCATAATAAAATAATAATTATGAAACAAAAAATTTTAAATATGAATAATTCTAGAAATGGAGTAATTATTCAATATTTCCTTGTAAATGCTATATTTGACACAGGTAGCAATTTAAATTTGATTTCGACATAATTGTTTTCACAAAATGTTCGTGAATTTGTAAATTGCCAATTTCTCTTATCAACATATATTTCTGTATATGGAAATCGGCAAATAACAGTAAATAGAATACGCGCTTGCATTGTATCGGAATGCCGTCGTGTCAGAGCAGTATTTATTATAAAGCCAAACTTAAATGAATCTTGCATTTTAGGTACGATTAATTTCAAATTTAACTGTCTTTAGTGGTCACTTGAACGTTTATAATTTGTTCAGACCGTAGCGGTCATCCGAAATAATCACTCGAAATCGGAATCTTATCGAGAGAACACGAGTTTAACTAGTTTAGAGCTTGGTGAAAATTTAAAATAAAACTAAACCTCGGTTTCTAAGAGAGTCATTTATGAATTTTAAATTCTTCTTCTGTTTCAAAGTGTTTTATATCGGATCAATTTCCTTTAGATTTTTCTTTGCTTTGTGAAAATCGAGTGAATTCGTTGAATTACAAGATGAGCAAAAATCAAAAACAGAATTTATTTTTCTAACTCAAATGTTCTTTTTTTCTTGAAAAGCATGGAAACTGTTTATATAGATTTGCATAGATTATTGGAATTTCAGTTATAAACAAGGTAATGGGTAAGTATTGAAAGATATTTCAATTCCATTTGTTTTCCTTTATTGTAAATAAAAACTAAATAAATTTCTTTCAAAATGTCAGATTTCGGATCTAACATGAGTTTAAACTATCGGGATGGGTATTCGCCCCAAAATCATCCTATCAATCAATTTTTCCTTGATCCGGAAGATGATAGATTAACTCCGGAAAAAATATCAATTTTTATCAAAGCACTAGAAATTAAACAAGAAAGGCTAGAGGATTAACTGCAAGCATTTTTGATTTAATCTCAACTTCTCGAAACCCAGACGAGCCTTTTATAAAAACTCAATGAAAACAAAACTAGTTTAATGCGATCAAGAAAAAGAAAAAATGTCGTAGAATTATCTTGCTCACTGTTTGTAATTGAAGAATCTTTAAAACAATCACACAATCACTGATTTGTCTTATATGGATGACCTAAAGATCTATGCTTCTTGTAAAATCAAACTTCAAAGAGTTTCAAATATCATTAAGAAGTACACAGGAGAGATTGTTATGGACTTTAAATTGGACAAATCTGCCGAAATTAATCTGAAGAAAGGAAAGATAATTGTTGATCCCAAGGACCCTGAGCTTATGGATATAAGTGTTATTAGAAATCTTGACAATGGAGAGACCTAAACATACCTAATCGTGCCTTAAAGCTGCATTCAAGTCGTGACATCAATGAAGGAATAGTTCTAAATACAGCTTACAGCGTTGCAAATCGCCAGAAATACTGTCCAAAAAATTGTCAGTAACCACGAGATGATTGGCAAAGCACCGTTCCTTTACAAAGCCGCGTACCAGGTGGCCGAGACCTTGGGTCTGAATTCTAACATTTAGAAAAGGAGGAAAGTGCATCACTCTATCTAGATGCTTCGCTTCTAAAAGCCAAAGTACAGAAAGCAGAGGCTGAAAAATTCAGAAAATAACTACTTGACAAGAAAATGCACGGAAACTTTCACAGAAATGTAGAAAAGCAGTCCTTGTAAAGCGAGCAAACATGTACTTTTCACAGATCATCAGGCCTTAATTCAGATATAGAAGGTTTCATTCTCGTATGCCAAGACGGTGTAATTTACACCTTAGTATACCGCAACCGCATTTTATGTCAATAAATCCCCATCTCTATAGATATAATGCGATCATAAAGTGCTTTCTAATCATTTTGGTTGATCTTAAAGTGTTGGCCGTGACCCTGCCCTGTCGAACGCTTCGAGGCAAGTAGAGTCAATTGTCCAAAACTAGAAGTGCCAAATTGTCTGGATCTACAATTTTCGGATAGCAGTATCCGTTGCTAACTCAAGGTCTGACATCGTTCTCCAAGACTTCGAAAAACAAACTATATTTTTAATCGAGTTCTCGGCTCTTGTCCACTACAACATCAATGCCAAGGATAAAGAAAAGGAAGAGAAGTATGAAGACCTGAAAAGGGAGCTGCAACGACTGTACCCAAAATATTCGGTTAAAGTAATAGTTCTCGTGATCGGTGCTCTAGAATTCAAGTATTTCAGTTAAAGATTCGTGATTTTACTTAAAATTTCATCTTTTAGGATAGAAATAAATTTACTTCGTTAAAAAATAAACTGGATTATTAAAAACTAATTTGTTCTTATAAAAGTTATGCAATTTGTGAAAAATTCGACTTTTTTGCGTAAAATTAATCTCATTGGTCGAATTTTGTTCAGGTATAAAATTCAAATATACCAGTCGAAGATTCATCATTTTAGTCGTTTTATCAGTTTGTTTGAAAATTAATTTTTCCAACTGAAATTTTAACCGTTCCACTTTGAGTGGTAAATTGACATTTTCCAGTTCAAGATGTAATAATTTTCATGTCAATTTGTCGTTTATAAATAAAAATTTATTTATTACGTCTACCATTCACGTATGTTCTTAAAAAATATACTTTTTGGCACAGAATAATTTTTTTCTTTGAAAGTTAACGAAGGGTTTTAGGTAAAAGCAAGCTAATAAATAACGGAGATTAGGTATAAGAATAAACTCCTTTATTCGATGAACACACCAACCTCAGCGAAGCTAGGAAAGACTCAAAAAAATACGCGTGCTTGCTCCTTCCGAGTGCCAGAGACGATCCACGACGAACGAACAAAAAAAGTAGCGGGATAGCCGTGAAACAGCGCCGCTATTCTCAGTTGGCTCTCGCTAGCAGAATAGCACAGTGGCGCCCCGTGACGCAAGATGTCTAACTCCAACAGTTAATCTCATTGTTTGAAAATTCTTCTTTTTTTAGCAAAGATTAGTTAACACGCGTATGTGAAATAGACGCAGACTACAGGAAGAACAAAAGTAATTTATTAATGCAATATACAAAATATGGTTGACGTAACGCGATCTAAAATCAACTGACTGATAAGAGACAGATGAACATCCAATGTTTGAACAAACAGTTATAATTAATAATTCCAACATTTTTTATTGAAAATTTAAGTATTCCAGATAAATTTTCATAATTTTAGTTAAAAATTCAACTTTTGTATTATAAATAAATTTACTTGGTTGAAATGTAAGCTCTTTTTTTTGGAAATTAATTATTTTAATGAGGATTCATCATTTTAATTCAAGGTGGCCCCTGGATCGGGTAACCTAGGAAACCGGCAAATGACCGGGAATTTTATAAGACCAGGAAAGACTGGGCAATTATAATGAATTTATTTTTTGAGCGGGAAATTTGTAATTTTTTGTAAAAAAATGTTTTAAACTTTAATTTAAATTGTTTTTTAAATAACTAATAAAATTTTTATTTTTTTAAATTGTAATATCATTCAGTTTAGAATGCGTAATTAGAAAATCTTCCACTTCACACATTTTTTATTTCATATTCTTCATTTTTAAGTCTGCATTTTAATTTAAAGAATGTTAAAATGGAGTTTCAAAGACTTGAACAATTAAAAACTAGAAGCGTTTAAAATCGAAGATTTTTTATGACAAACATTTTTAGTTTATTAACTCCATATAAATTGATGAATGATGTTTAAAATTCAATTGTACTTTATTTATTCATAATCAAAGGCTTTCTTTAAATTTTAAATATTATTTCATTCTAAAATATTCCACTTTTAAACCATTCAATTTGAAATTTTTTAATTAAGAAAAAGAACAATGATTTAATATTTAAATATAACTGAAAGGTAATTTAGAATCAGTAATTATAAATTAAATATTAAAAACTAAAGTTTCAACGGAAAAACGGGAAATGACCGAGAATTTTTTTGTTTGAAAGAAACGGCCACCCTGTAATTAAACATTCATTTCTTTGTTTAAAAAAATGAGCTTCATGAAAAATTGTTTTTCTTTGGATGAGAAGGAAATTTATTGGTGAAAACTTAACTATTTTAGTGAAAATTTGTTTCTTTTCTGGTTGAAAATAATTTTTTTCTTAAACTGAAAATATTATTTCAGTTAAATATTCCATAAATTTCGTTGGAAATTCTTTTTTTTTTGTTAAAAATTCATTTTTGGACTGATCTCTAATGATTCAATTTTTGGTTAAAAGTTGATCTTTGTTAGTTCAAAATTTAGTTCAAAGTTCTTGGTTGACAATTTCTCTTTTATAGTACAATATATGTTTGTTGTTGATAGTTCAACCGTTTCAGTTAAAGATTCACTTTTTTAGTTGAAAACTCATTTTCTTGTTCAAAATTAAACTATTTCTGTTGAGGATTCATCGTTTTACTTGAAAATTCATCAGTTAAGATGAAAGTTTTTTTTACTAAAAATTTAACTATTCCATATTCTGTTAAAAATTGATTTTATATAAATTAAAATTCAACTGTTATGTTGAAAATTTGTCTCCTTAATTTTAAAATTCAACTATTTCGTTAACAAATTGTATTTTTCGTAGATAATTATTCTTTTTGTTTAAAAAGTAGTCCTTTTGTTTTTAAATTATTGTTATTGTTTCAAAATTCTTCTTTTTGTTAAAAAAATCAGGAATAAATTATGCAAAATATTATAATAAATGTAAATTTTAAATAATTTCATTTATGGTGACCACTAGAAATTTCGATGCTCTAAATTAAGAGATTCAAGGAATTAAAGAGTATTTAATTGCTTTATAAGAATTCAGAGAATTAAAAGAAGTTCAAGTTGTATTAAAAAAATTTTTAACAAATTATATGAATTGAATAGTTTCATGAGAGTACAAAGAATTGGGAAGAGTTTAAGCATATCTGAAAAATTCAAAGAATCTTGGAGAACTCATATTCTTGAATAGAATTCGAAGAATTTGGAAGAATTCAAAGTAATGGAGAAGTTTTTGAGTATTCAAAAGAGTTCAAAACTTTTTAGAAAAATTCAAAATATTACCAGTGAATTCTATGAAATAGTGTGCATCCTAATCCAGCAGTAATTCAACCGTCGTCCAAAGTTGATGAATTTGGAAATAGTTGAAAACAATTTCATGTTTTCAAAAAAATTAAGAAGTTTTCAAATAAATCAGGTTGTATCTTAAATATTTTAAGATAATCCTGAATTGGTTTTAAAAGAATTCACAAGAATACCAGTGATGTTTAAGAAATAAAGAGAATTCTTCAGAATTCAAAAAACTTGAAGGAATTTACAATAATTCAACTTGAATCCTAAAGATTTTCAGAAATTTGCAAAAATTGTTATAAGATTCAAAAGATCTCAATTGAATTCAAAGACTTCTACATAATTCTGTAGAATAACAAAAAGTGTGCTTTCAACCAGTGTTGATGAATTTGGAGATAGTGAAAAAGTATGTCCTAATTGCAGATGAATTCAGAAAAGCGAAAATAAATTAAGTTATGTCTTAAGTATTTAAAAATAATTCTTTGCAATTTTTCAAAGAATTCAGAAAATTCCAAAAACTTTAAAGGAATTCAAGTGATTTAAATACAATTCAAAGATTTATACAGAATTTTGCAGTAATAAAAAAACATTTGCATCCTAATTCAGTAGCAGTTCATGTTTTCATGTTTTCAGAAGAATTAAGAAATTGAAAAATAAATGAAGTGATATAGCGAATTATTCAAGAGAATTTAAAGGTCAGGGTGGCGATTCAGCGGACGATTTCTTTTAAGAGTAAGTAAAGAGAATGAAAGTATTTGTATTTACATATATTTAGATATATATGAATATATCTGATGAAGAGCGATTTGTGCATATGTGTTGTATGAGTCGTTTCAGTTAGTAAGCCAGAGACCGGGCACCGAGTTATATCTATGTCGGGTATTTAAAATTATATTTTAGTTAGAAACAAAAATGTTTGTGATTTAATAGAAACTGTATAAAAGCCGTTCAATTGTACGATTGCTTTTCACAAGTTATTAAATACTGTTATTTTTTATTTAACAAAAAAAGTGAGGAAATTAGTGAACTTATACATCCTCACATATCCCATAGTTTAAGAATCTGGATTCCTAAGAAAACGAGGATCAATTAAGACTAACAAAATTTTGGGGGATCGTCCAGGATTTATGGTGGTTTATTATTGTTCACTGGATACGAAAAACTAGTATTTTTTAAAAAAAAGATAATGAAATCTTGAAACTTTTAAATATGGCGGTGAAACCGTTAAATTTGAAAAGAGGTGCTCGGTCGCTTACATACGACATTTAAAATGAATTTCTTCTCTTTGAACTGAAAGCATTAAGCTTTAAGCATTAATGTTAATCCTTTACTGTCAATTGACGTAAAAAACTTAGGGAGTGTTGATGTAATATCGTCGTTACAAACAAGTGCGTAGGCACTCTTTAGAAACAACGGATGATTCATGTCTGGACTGTCCATGCCTCTTCTCTGTCTTCTTAAGCGGTACTCTCTCTACTCCTTATCGAACAGCCAGAAGTTAATTTTAATTACTCTTGAAGGAAGCCAGCCTTTTCTTCAAATATGCAATAACGCAAATTCATGCGTTATCCTGTTTCACTGATCTCTCTTTCTGAATGAGATACTTGTCAACCTCTTTAAAATATTTACTACGAGGAGAATCAGCTTACGCCAATGCAACCACGAGGCGCAACCAGCTGTCATCTTTAAATTGAATGTTTAACGAAAATAAAGATAAGTTTAAGCTCTATTTAAATTTTAACTGTCTTAGAAATTAATTGGATTATTTATTTAACATCCGAAGATAGTTACATTGGTCGTATTATCATATTACATTGGTATTATTCTTATGATGGAGAACTTACTCTCTGAGTTACCTGAGATATCTCAGTCTATTCAAAGGGCAGAGACTAACTGTAAAAAATTGGGCAAATTCAATATTACAAAGGCTATTACTAAAGCAAGAATATAACTTCTTGACCAGTGTTGGCAGAAATGTGAAAGTTTACATCTACAAATTAAATCTGTGACTAATTATGTGGAACGCCAAAAAATAGATTATTTTTCGAAAAGCAAATTTCTTCTTATCGAGGATATGTATTGAAATGCTCGTGATTTCTTGATTCATCAACTTAATTTAATTAGTCCGGAAGTTGCTGCGTCAGAAAGTTTAAATCAGTCGCAAATTTTTAAACATGATTCTGTATCTGTTAAACTTCCTCAGATTAAGTTACCATAGATTTCTGGAGAATACAAAGATTGGGAAAACTTTAGAGATTTATATGATTCTCTTATCATTCAAAACGATTCTTTATCTAATGTCACTAGATTGCAATATTTGAAAACTTCTTTAAAGGGTGACGCTGAAAATCTATTAAAACATGTTATTATTTCTGAAGCTAATTTTGTAGTAACTTGGGAGTCGCAAAAGACAAGATACAATAACAAAAGAGCACTTATTACAGCTCATTTACAAGAATTCATTAATTTGCCTAATGTATTTAACAACTCTTTAGAATATTTAAGAAAATTGCGCGATACTACAAATGAATCTCTGGTGGCTGTCAAAAACTTGAAACGCGAAACCCATTCATGGAGTGACTTATTAGTTATTTTAATTACTAAGAAACTGGATAATGCGTCCTTGAAGGAATGGGAAACGTAAACTAGTGATGATACTGATTATCCAACTTACAATGATCTAGATACATTTTTAGAGAAGCGTATTCGCGTTTTGTAAGCTATTAAAATTTCGAAGGTTGGTTCGAGTTCCCAAAAAAAGAGTAAATCAGAAGTCAAACGCCACAATGCATCATCCATTTCTAAATGTTTATTTTGTAGAGAGAATCATTCACTTTTTAGATCTAAAGAATTTAAAGAGTTGTCTACTGAACAGAGAAGAGAATTCATGTTTCAAAAACACGCTTGTTTATGGTAAATTGTTTGTCTCCAGGTCATAGACCTCAACAATGCGCTAGTGAATACACTTGTGCAAAATGTCATCGAAAGCACAATACTCTTCGTCACTTTAACAACTGGAATTCAGCGAATGACTCGGCTGCTTCCACACGAGAAACTTGTCCTAACGTAAACAATTCTGAAATTACATCTACTTCACAAACTAATCAAAATACTCCAGTAAATAACGATAGGATTTCAGCACCACTTTACTTGCCACGGCAGTTCTTGAATTGAAAGCAGATAATGCTAGATGTGAAAGTTTTCGAGTATTGATGGATCAAGGATCTGAATGTAGTTTTCTATCTGAAAGAGTTTTCAAGACATTAAAACCCACTTGTCATAAAATTAATACCCAAGTATATGGTGTAGGAGGAGAATTCATCGGTACCGCTAAAAGGCAAGCTCAAGGATGGTTACGTCCGAAGGAGTCAAAGCGTACTCCTATTACATTACAAGCCCTTGTCTTGTTCAATTTAACTTCATACCCTTCTCCTAACTTGCCAGATCAGGACCTATTCAACAGTCTGAAATAGGTCGTTCAATCTCAGCCTGTCATTGTACGGATTCAGAACTACAAAATAATTGATCTCGTTTCTGGAAGATGGAAGAACCTCCTTCCTCATCCTGTTTGACTGAGGATAAAATTTGCTGCGAGGAGCATTTCGTTACTAATTGGACTCGATTGTCCTCTGGTCAGTATATAATCAGATCACCCTTTCGAAATGGTCCTCCCATCGAAATCGGTAATTCCTTGGGTAGAACTAAAATTATTTTAGAAAAGAATCTAGCCCGTTCATCATCCTATCATTCGAAATAGTATTTCCACTACTCATTTACGTGTAGTATTTAATGCCTCAAGCCTGACATCTAATGGCTCTTCTTTAAACTCGCACTTGCATATTGGTCTGAAATTATTAAAAGACTTTAATTTCAATCATTTTACGTTGGCGCATGTCACAATTTATATGTCTCATATGGAACAGCTTGTGCCCCGTACCTGGCTAATAGGGTTGTTAAACTATTGGCTAGTGATGAGGGATATGCTTTTCCTAAAGCAAAGGCTATTTTAGAAAATAACCTGTACGTTGATGATGTTCTCTTCGGCGTTGATACTGTCGAGGAAGCAAGTGAGTTGCGCGTACAGGTTTCACATCTGATGGAATTTGGAGGTTTTCATCTTTGAAAATGGGCCTTAAATAATGAGTCGTTGTTATCTGATTGCCCGCAAGGGGATTATGAAAGATCTTTTGATTTTTTTGCCGGGGAAGATATACAGCTGAAAGTTCTAGGATTACATTGGTATCCTCCCTCTGATAATTTTATAATTCCAGTAGAGACTCCAAACAATTTCAAATTCCCTGTCATTTTCCGGTTTTTCCCGGTTAAGTTTTTCAGTTTGCCTAATAAACTAAAAGTAACATATTTATATTTGTTGCAAAACGTAAAGATTTATTTTAAATCATGACGTTCATTTTAAACATTCTTTAACACAATAGAGTGAAACATTGCAAAATACATGATCTAGAATAGTAGAATTTAATAGAAAACAGATGAATTTACAACTAAAATGTATTTAAGTGAAATATTTGAATTTTTAAACAAAAAGATGAATTTTTGAACAATAAGAATAATTTTCATAATTAAGTTTCAAGTTAAGAAAATCAATGTTAAACCAAAAAAGACAAATATTGAAATAGAAACGGTCACTTTTCAACTAAAAATTGAATAAAGACATTTTGAATTAAAAAAGTTAATGTTTAACAAAAAATTAATTTTCAACTAAAATTATGGAATACTTAATTGGAATAGTATTTTTATTTACAGTTTAAGAAAAAATTATTTTTAGTCAAAAAAGAAACAAATTGTCAATAAAATTTTTCAGTTTTCTGTAGAAAATGCCTTCTCATCTAAAGGAAAACCAATTTTTTTCAAACAGCTCATTTTTTAATCAAAGAAATGAATTTTTAAACAAAATGATGAATCTTGAACAACAGCAAAAATTAATTTTTAACTAACGTGTTTATTTTTCAACGAAGAAATTGATTTGTAACCTATCTGATAAATTTTCAACTAAAATTATGAATATTTAACTGGAATACTTCAATTTTCAACCAAAGAGAAGAATTTTCAAATAAGGAGATTAACGTTCAAAGAAAAAACTCATTTTCTACCAGAAAAGTCGATTTTCTTCCAAAAAATTCGATTTTGTAACAATATACGTGAATTGTCAAGAAAATAAATGAATTTTCAATTTGTAAAGACTTAAAGTACTTTCTATTTTGATACTTCGGTAGAAGGAACTTTTAAATTGTGACGAATTTTGACTTAGAACAGTGATTTTTTAATCTCCTTTCTCCTAAATTTCAGTTCTAATACTATAAAAAAATTCCCGTTTCACCCTGAAGATTTTTCAAAAAGTGTGCATTCTAATCCAGTAGCAGTTGATCCATTAATCCAAGTTGCTGAAATTCGAAATAGTTGAAACTGAATTCAAAGACATCTACAGAATTCTTCAGAATTATAATAAAACGTGTTAATCTTTATTCACTCGTAGTTAACCCGATGGTCACAGGTTAGTGCCTTTGTAAACAGTTGAAAAGAATTCCCTTATTTCAGAAGAATTCGGAAAATTCAAAACATTTAATTGAATTGTACATAAATCAGAGTAAATAGTTTGGACGTTCATTGATTATCTGGAATAATGTACGAATTCTCTAGGCTCACTGAAATTATTTGTGTTGCGCTCACCAAATAAATTAAATAAAGAATTTTTTTTCAAAATCACTGAAAGCAAGGTGAAGTTACCGCGGTAGAATAATTTTCTTTTTTGGGTCACACGCACACTTGCAACTAGGGGTTCACCTACATAGAATTTCAATGCCCTGTAGCACCCAACATACGCATCGGATCCAAAAATTTGTGTGGAGTTTTCGATTTAATTTTTTGTTTGTTTTATCCGCCATTAAAAGGAACTTCAATACTATTGGGACACCCTCTGTGTGCGTGTGTTTGTGTTCGTGCAAATAAATAAATATATATATATTCTCAATACACCCCCCCCCCTCAAACTCAATCTCAATCTCAATACACCCACTACCTACGCGACTATAATAAGACGCGGATTTCCAATGTACATAGTATGAGCAACAAACCCTTCACATTAATTTTGATATTACCTTGCTTTTTTTGTAAATTGGTTTCCCTTTCCTATTTAATTTAACTACTTTTGAATCAGTCTGAGCCCACAGACGCGTCTTTTTTTCGCCGTGTGGATATTGGATGTCTTGGGATTAAGATGCATTTGGGTGGCGGGCGGGGTATCGAGTACTTTGGATTTGTTAAAACGCTACTGGTGGCAGCGAATGTGGTGGGTAGCCAACTTGTTGGGACGGTAATGGATGACGATTTTCTAGTCGAGAGGACACAAGGGTGATCAATGGGGGGGGGGCTTGGTTTGGGTATCTTACGCTCGGGTCATGGCTTAAGCGGAGAGGCCAGGGAGATAAGGTTTCGGCCGAATCCCTAAGAGATCTGATTTCTTCATCACGCGGACCATGATAACGCTGGGAGGTTGCTTCGCGCGATTGGTTCGCTCTCGCTATGTCAAAGTCGAAAAGTGTCCGACGACAAGCTTATCGCGCTTGTGCTTTGTGTTGCCAGAAAGAATTTATTCAAAAATAGGGAGACTCTGATACAGTTAGACTATGGCAACACCAAACATAGTTGTTGTAAATGCGGTTCAAAACAACAGAACGTGAAAATGGGTCGGCCAACCATGCTGACCACTCTAGAGCTGGGGGAGCCAATGAAGATGGATTCAATGCGATGGATCGGCGGAATCTCGGGACCTTTATGTGGACGGAGCGACTGAATCACGACTTGCTAGTATGCTACGATGCGAGTGTGGCCCCTGAACGGGGTTACATGGCACGGCTGCATGCTCTGTGGTGCGAGAAACACCCGGAGCTATCGCACTTTTCGCATCAACGTCTGCGAAACCATGCAGAACTACTCCAAAAAAGGGGCTATGTAAGCAGAACGCCTACTCTACCATAGTTAGAACAAGCCGGCGACAGAGGAAGAGAGGCGACACTAAGACCAACCGCGGGAAGGCATCTGATGGAGGAAGAGCGAAGCTTTATGATGCGGAGAAACATCAACACCAAGGTTTCTCTCAAGCCTAAAGATCTGGCTGAAATGGATGACGAGATTCGTGGTCATTTTTCCGAAGAATTCGATCTCTGGGCTATCAATTATTGCGTTTGTAATGCAGCGAGAGCTTTGGCCGATGCGAACCGTGAAACAAAACTAACGGTTGATCATAAGACCAAAAGACGAATGCATCAACTTGCCACAAGAAAGGTTATGCAGATAAACTAAAGCATGCATCTTAAGTCTTCTGTTCCGCGACTGTACATCTCACGCTTTCAAGGTGGTCGCGGAATGTTGAGTGTTGAATGTCTTCACAACAGGATTATTCTGGGAACAGCGCATAGAGTCGCAAATGGAAAAGACCCTCATCTTAAAATGGTCAGGAAGCACGAAGAAGTGGGCAAAGGAGCGTTTCTTTACAAAGCATCGGAGGAGGCTCCTGAAACACTCGGACTTTACTTCAGTATTAAGGGTGAGCAAAATGCATCCAATCTTATCTATCTCGAGTACTCACTCCTGAAAGCCCGGATTAAGAAAGCACAAGAGAAAAACTTTCGTGAACAGCTCCTCGATAAGAGGATGCATGGTATCTTCCACAGAAATGTGGAGGATCAGTTAATGTCGTGTGAGCTAACTTTTGCTTTCCTTAAATCACCCGGATTGAAGTCTGGTACGGAGGGTTCCATTTTGGCATGCCAAGACGGTGTCATTTCCACCTTAACATGCCGTCGCCACATTTTGAGCCAAGACATTCCCGATGATAGCTGCAGGGCGTGCCCTGCACATCCCGAGCATTTAGCTCACATACTATCTAGCTGTCCAACTCATGCGGGAACGGCCTACATCCAAAGGCTGTAGGGCCTCGAGTGTGCAACATAAACAATTGTCCAAATTATAAAGTTTCAGTATATGTGACATTTCTCATTCTTGACAATTGACTCTATTTTCCTAGGAATGTTTAGCAGAGCAATATTAAGGTTAATGCCGTACGACTGACAGAGATGGTAATAAAACACTCTTAGTGCCGCATTGTGTCTGGATGTAGGTCGTTCCTGCATGAGTTGAACAACTAGATAGCATGTGTGCTAAATGCTCGGGATGTGCATGGCATGCCCTGCAGCTATCATCGGGAATGTGTTGGCTCAAAATGTGGGGACGGTATGTTAAGGTGGAAATCACCTTCTTGACATGCCAAAGTGAAACTCTCCGTTCCCGACTTCAATCCAGCGTGAGATGTAGTGTCGCAGAACAGAATACTAAAGATGCATGCTTTTGTTAAAGTTTATAACCTGTCGTGTCCCGATATTAAGGGGTCTGAGCTCGTCCTTGTTCCATGTAACCACTCGAAATAAGTAGAGTACTAACGTGGCATCAGGCATGTTCGTTACAGATACTTTGTTCCTCGCCGACAGTTCGAAAGACCAAATCTGCCGGATGAGACGTTTGTATCTGCTTCGGAGAGTATAGTGCTTCTATCGACGAGCTCAGGGTCATCAGGGATGCCATTAACCCAAATTCCATTCCTATTTCAATAGTACCATATATTGTTCCACAATCCCTAGAGCTAGATGTAGTTGCTCTTTGTTTTTAGCATTGATCTTAAAATCGTCCATGTAAAATACATAAGTGACCTTGTGCTTTCGATCTGCAGTTTTGCCGTAAAAGTACCCGTCGGAATGGTGAATGATAAGTCTATGGTAGGTCGAATCGAAAGCTTTCCGATATTCAATCCAGGCCATCGACAGGTCACGCTGGCAGTATGCTGCATCTTTGCAGACACATCTATCGATGAGCAGGTTTTCCCGACATACTGCTACGCCTTTCTTTGAGCTCGTTGTTCATACATTTCTTACCACACAGGTCCGATTGTCCGAACATTCCTAATACGTTTTTCCTCTCAAAATTATTATTATTAATCTAGTCGAATATCAATTAACATTTGATAATTAATTTTATATTGTTAAAAAAAAAATAGAATTTGTGTAAACAATTTTTTTCTAATGTTCTTTTTTTCCTTAAAAGTTATTAATATTTGTATAGTGGAATATTTATTACCATTAGTTCTTTAATTTTTTATTGTGTAAACAAATGGAATTTCTTTAAATAATTTTCTTCATTAAAAAATGTTTATATTTCTTCAGTGAAATTACTGATCAACATTGTTTGATTAATTTGATTTAAAAAATTTTGTCTGATAGATACTGATATATATTCAACTAGACCTACAGTAATAATATTTATTTTTAAAAAATACGAAAAGAAATTATTTGAACAAATTCCATTTTTTAAATGATTGAAAATGAATGAACTAATGTTATAAATATTCCACCGGCTTGTTCTGGCTGTGGTAGAGTTGGCGCTCCGCTTACGTAGCCCCTTCTTTAGAGTGGTTCAGCATGGTTTCGTAGACGTTGACGCGAAAAGTGCGATAGCTCTGGGTGTTTCTCGCACAACAGAGCATGCAGTCGTGCCATGTAACCCCATGCAGAGGCCACACTCGCATCGTAGCACTCTAGCAAGTCTTGATTTTGTTTCTCCATCCAAAAGTCCCCAGATTCCGCCGATCCATTGCATTGTCTCTATCTTTATTGGTTCCCCCAGCTCTAGAGTAGCCGGCATTGTTGGCCGACTCATTGCCGGAAGCCCTGCGCGTTCTATTGTTTTGAACCGCACTTACTACAACTAGGTTTGCTGTTATCATTGTTGCTTCCACGAAAAAAAGGGTTCATCCTTCCTTGTAGAGCCCCGCATGCATGGATAAGGCTGCTTACTCTGAGAGGTCGCCCGGTATCCCAGAGTCACCGTTCTAGACACCTCACCCAGGTGCCATTCAGCTTTCGGCACGGTTTTCACACCTCTGCTTGGGGGTTAATTCCTTCGGGACCTCCCCTGGACAATTGTCCGCGACTGCCTATTAATTTTTGGAACCATATTCAGCAGAAAACCTTGTTACAGGCACCCTCTATCCGCAACCCGAGAACGCGTTCGGTGGCTTTGTCATAGGCTTTATCATTAATGCTGGGACTGATGTAAATACTTTTATACTGTATTAAACTTTTGGAAAATCGCTAATAATTTAATATTAAATAAAAACTGAGTGAAGATTTTAGTTTGAACCCACGTATGCAAAGAGAATCTACTACAATATTTACCTGCATGGCTCATACACTGGGTTGCGTTATATTGAGACAACTGGTAATTTAAAATCGAACATTTTCACCCGCACAAAATGAAATAAACATCTTAGAAACTTAAAACCGACAACTGCAAAACTTACTCGCTTTTGACCAAATTCAGTTTCTTTACGGCCATTTAAGTATTACGTAAGGTTATTTTCTGGGACACATCATCTTCACCGGTACTCTCACGTTAAATTTGCACACACTGATAACAAAGCGTTAGGTGGAGGTGGGGGGGAGTCCAAATTGTAAAAAAACTAGAATTAAATAATACTTGAATGGCCCGTATGACTGATTTAAAAAAGTCTATACAGTATTTTTACGGATTTAATAAATTTATAATGTTTTAGATGTGGCGAATGTGAATTGCTTGGAGTAAGTGAAAAAGAAACTCCACTACAGAGATTCGAACGCTTGAATTTTGAAATCAAAGATCTAATGAAGGAATTAAGTCAACTTAAGGTAAAGATGTATTATAAGTGCGCAATTATTAGACTGCCCTGTCACCAAGGTGTACAGGCAGAATGCTTTCAGAATATCTTAAACTTATCTTGAATAATAAAATTACTGGTCAATTTAATTTTGGACTTAGAAACCTGATGGGTTTTAGATTTTTTTCAACCGCAAGTTTAAAGCTTATGATTTTTTGCATGCTCATAAATTGCTTCGTATTAATTGAAGAATAAGCTCTTAATTTTAAAATTTTACTAATTTTACTTTTTTTAATTGGAGTGACTGGTATGGATGGTTAGTGTAACTAGTAAGATATACAAAGGGCTTATTTAACTTTCCTCATAAAAAAATGGAATCAAATGTTAAGCTAGCATATTTAGTCAGGCTTAAAGGAGCCCTGAATGTAAATGTGAGGCGATTAATTGATTTAGTGTTATTTTCAAGTGTACTTGAGTTAGCTTAATGTTACGCCAGCGTTACATCTATTTATCTTTTAATTAGAAAAAAATCCTGTTCTTTAAATACTATATTATTTATGTTTAAACTTTTATTAAGTTTCTGTGGAGTTACCGATGTTATGAATTAGTTTAGTATGATGTTTTAAATATTTTGCGATGATGTGATAGCAGACCAAGAATTAGTTTCATGGTTTAGTGTAGAACTCGCCTTTTACCGCTGTTGTCCTCTGAATAATTCTTTAGAGTTACTATCTGTTACTTCATGGGGGCTTAGTCGCCTACCTCCTGATGGCATAGGAAGTTTCTTACAATGCGATAGGCGTTTGACAAAACCGCTTTTTGTGATGTTGCTATCACCCTACTGACTACTAGATGTTCGAGATGTTCAGCGTATGCACATTGTCTGTAGCCGAAATCACAATAGGATGAATAGATGCATGTTACACATTACTTCATATTGTATTTAGTTTATGTTTTAGCTCGCTATACTTATGGCTATACTCATTGAAAAAAAAGTTTCGAGATAATCGCGTTTAAAATTTAGGCAAAGGGAAAATGTATGATTCTAGTTTTTTCCGTCGACTTCTTTTTTTAACATTTCAGGAAATTAGCTTCGCGTTCCGTTTGCGCCAATGCAGTGAGTATGGTTTGGGTATTAGTGGAACTCTAAGTCGAACGTATTTGAGTATCAGATTGGCGGGACCTTGGTTTGTTGGATCATGGCTCGAAGCGAAGCAGAAGCAAGTCAAGCTCAAAGGCTCGCGGGACATCATTTATGAAAACTGACCAAAATCACTAACTGGATCATATTCTACAGGTTTCAAACTATAAATTTAGGTAATATGTGGATAAGCAATGTTAGGAGACGTAGGTTGAAGGCAAGTTGTTGAGTTATAATGCCCGCCACGCCATTGTGACTTACGTGTACTCTCTCTGAGCCATTAGGCAACAACCATCAAGAATGTGTTCGATGGATTCGTTGGTATCTCCGCACAATCCGCACCGGTTTACCACGTCTTGATGTAACACTTGCTTGCGATAGTTTCCTGTATTTCCTGTATGTCACGGTAGAACTACTCATTCGAACGCTGAATTATTGTGGTCCGTTCGCTGCTTGGTCATTTCAATTTGGATAGTTCTGTTTAACCTTTCAAGTTTGGCGTTTGACCATTTGATGAGTCCAAAGGAGTATGATGAGAAGTGAGTCATGTCAATAATACCCAGATATTTATATGACTCGCCCTCAGCAACTGACTTGATGTCATTCTCTTTCCCGTTGTCTAGTTTTGTGGTCCCTAATTCTATTCTGATAAAATGATCTGTTCTGCATTTATCTAGTCAGAACTTCATCTGGATGTCATTCGAAAACTGGTATTTAACATGGATCATTTTCTGCAGTTTTTGGTTTTAACTAGTGAGAATAGCTTCAAATCATCCATGTACAGAAAATGGGTCAGCAGTTGACCATCCTCCTTATGTATTTTGAAACCATGCTGCATGCTATTTAGCGTTTAGCCCAATGGGTTAAACGACACGCAGAACCAAATGCAGTGGAGTCTCTTTCAATTATATGCGCCGCAATACGTATTAATCTAGTTAGGAGCCTTTAAAAAAATACAATAATTGTATTCTATGTGCGATTTTGTTTGATGTTTACGTTATCGTTTCAAATTCGGTTAGATTTTTAGCGTCTGGTAGTTGAGAAAAAAGCTTGGCATCAAATCTGGATGCTCGATGAGTTTTTGAAAATATCTTGTCAACGCAGGATGCGCACTCGTCCGTTTCTGGTGCCAGAAATTGTGCACTTTGTCCATACATGACCCAATTGTCTAACCGCTACCACAGCTGCACAATACACAAGAGCTTATACCTCTAACGCAGTTAGTGTTGCGCTTAAATGCATAGTTATAATTTTGTTTTGCAGGTGTTCTATTAGTACACGCAGATGCTTTGTGATGTACATCTGTGGTAGAAAATACCTTTGTGTTGGTTCTGCATCTCTGAACTCTAGTAAAGCACGACCAACATTCCTTTCAAGTTGCTATAGTTTTTCTGGGATTTGGCTGTTTATTTAAAAAAAAAACGTTAACGACCGGATGCGTTTCTCTTGTATCCGGTATATTGATTTTCATTATCCCTGGCACCTATGGTTTCAGATTTAATCAGGTGTTTTTTATCTATAACTTTCAGAGGGAGATCATCAATTGGAAGCTGCTGCTTTACTTCTATTTTAATGGCAGTTATTGCAACAGCGTTAAGCAATGTCCTTACAGATATGGAGCTTGTTTGGTGTGCTACATTCTGCTCATTTGTTTTTGTGCCCAGCTATATGTACTGTGGGTACTTCTGCATCTGGTTGAATTAGACCATTTGCCTCTCGTAGTTGTGATGAAATTGGATCATCTTGAGGTTGCGCAAGAACATCAATAGCATTATTTTTTTGTATTGCTTCCATCGATATCTCTTCTCTAAGTATAATGCCGTAGAATTTACTATGAAGGGGCTTGTCAGCATGTTCCTTTAGTGGAAGCGAACTTTCTGCTTCCTGTGCACGACTTTTAAGTACCATAGGTGTTAATGATGCTAGGCCGTGTGTAGTGTCGCTGGAATAAAATGGGAGACCAAGCTCCTCTGCTGCCCTATCTTCGGCTCGGCAGAGGAACGGCGCAACGTAAAGGACTTCATGTTGGTATAAGAGTCGCATTCGAGAATCTGTGCTTTTTAGAACTGAGCAGGTTGTAGCTAGAACCGTTCTTTGATAAAGATACTCGAAGCTCAGCAAACCCCTATCCCCTTTTTCTCGAGGGAAGTATATATGAGATACAGAAGATCTAGGATGATGACTTCGATGGATTGTCATCATCTTGCGTGTGCTTTGGTCAAGTTGCTTTAGCTCATCGACGCTTCATTCTACTGCACCAAACGTGCAAAACAGTCTGTAAAGGTCTTGGTGTAGATAAACGCAGGCACACTTGTCCAGTCAAAAGCTCATGCCGATGGCTTTAGAGTACCTATGTACTGCCGCAACAAGGATTGCAATGTTCTCTTTTGAAGAAGCAAAGAGTTTAAGGTGGGCCATGTATAAAAGGTGGTTGACCTTAAATTCTCTTTTGTCCGGCGAGCCACATAGGTATCTAGAGCTTTTTGCACGAAGCACAAAAGATAGAGGCAAACGGGAGATGCAGAAACTCATCCGACTTAAAAAGTCTCCTTGGAAGACCCTCCTATTATATGTGACATAACTGGTAATCACTTGTCTTTTGTCAGATGTTATGACAAATGTCCGCCACAAGAGAATAAGCTCTTCCATACATCTCACAATTTGTGGATGTAAATCCAGGCACTCAAGGAGCTTAATAAGTAGCTCATGTCTACTGTCTATTAACAGGTTCTCTCTGCAACCAGCCAGTCCTCTCTTGCATCATCCTTCTTCAACTATTATACTTCATACCAGCTCGATAGATATTAATGTCCTCTCTTTAAGGAGGCCAGTGAATAGCTTGTAGCTGGTGTTTAAAGAAGTTATGAGCCAGTAGTTCTTTGGACTTGACAAATCTCCTGTTTTAGGGATTAGTACCGTGCGTCCTTCAACTAACCACTGCTGGATTGGGTGTTCTCTGTTTAAGAATGTAGTAAATATACGAGCTAGATGTTGATGCGTAGAAGTGAACTTCTTCCACCAAAAGATGTTGATCTTATCTGTCCTTGGTGCTGAAAAGTTTTTAGTTCTAACGATCACTTTCTTCACTTCATCAGCAGTAATTATTTGATACTCCTCTTCTGAACGTTGCAGCAGTTGCCTGTAGCAAAAGTTACGAAACAGTGGGATATCTGAAGCGTCTTCATCTAGCTTATGAGTTTCTCCATTCTTGATCCCAGAAGACTTCAATGTCTTCTCGACTAGGCATATTTTGAACGGCACATGACATTTTGTTGAAAAGACAAAAAGGGTGAGTAGAAAAGGTAGTATTTTCCTGAATCCACTTTACTCGCCTTACAAGGCGCTCTTTGGCTATTGAAAGAGCTCTTATTTTTTGCGTCCAGTGCTGCTTGAGGGTCAACAGTTTACACTTGTTCAGCGTGTGATTTGCTTTCCGTAAGTTTTGAGCAAGTGCTCCAACTTTTGAATTGAACTTCTTATTTGGTGTTTTGCAGCTAATCACGCACTGAACATTTGATTCATTTGTCTAGCGGTTTCAGTTTCAAACTGAAGCTATGCAATACGTTCGGGAGTCTTACGCAGGCGCCCTGAAATATAATTATTTCTGTTTTCGCTAAGCAGGGAGACTGCTTTTTCGTAAACTACACAGTTCAGATTCTAGAGATCAACATCTTCAGGGAGCAAATCAGGGAGAGCAGTATTAGCTTCAGCTAATTTGTCCATCCAAACAAAAACTTCTTGGTGTATTTTTGATCTCCTATTTCTCATGTTGGCATTATCGGCTGTCTGTAACGGTCGTCTTGCTGGAACGAGTGATATTTTCTCTGGAGGATTTTGTTCTTCTTTTGGATAAAGAGCTTCATATCCTCCTTTGCGTAAAAAGGATACCTGATCCCTTTGCTACTTCCAACTGAACTATGGCCTCCATCCGAAAGAGGCCTATTGTGGGTGGCACTGCGCAGATACTGGTGACGTAACCGCATAATTTGTTGCATTGGGAAGCTAGTCCAATGCAACGTGGCTGACTGCAAGGGTCGGATCTCTTGGGCGATGGGGTTGCCACTTCCATACACCTTAAATCCGTGGCATAGCCAGAGGAAGCCCCAAAACACTCCGCCGATTGCCAAAAATCAGTTCGATATTATGGCATTCCAATGGAGTGCGTATCAGATATCAAGCTGATAAGAACCGATATGGCCCTGAACGCTGGACCATATCTTCAGGCGCTACAGGTGTAGGTTAAAAGTAAATTTTTTAGGTTTATGGTATTTTTGATGATTCTAGTTACTCTTTTTCAGATAAATCGTCAAGTATTTGAAAAATCATTGTGCATAATAATCGCGTCAGACTTGTTTCAACTTACGCACTACATATTCAGTAAAAAAAAATGAAAATGCGGTCATTTGTTAAAGAGTTGCTGACCAGAAATGTGTTCGACGTATTTATCTCTCGACCACCTGATTATGTCAGAGACAACACTCTTCATCATCAACCCTGCATAGCGCTTACCAATTCGCAGTTGTTTGGTAACAGCCCGATTATCTCGGTTCCAAGTACCTAGTGTACCTAGAATAAAGTCCTATAGGTACACTTTATAGCCATTTCGTGAAGGGAATCGGCTATGGGCTGATATTTTTGAAGTTTATGCTTCTTGGTTACACGGAACGCATTCGGACCATTCTCAAAAGGGATGACAACATCAATTATTGTTACAGTCTTAATCGCTCATCCCTAACGACAATGATTAGTTTAAGAAGAGAAAACGTCCGGGACTGATTTATTGAAAATCGCTTCTCTCGGAAGCTAAGCGCCCTTCACAATTCTTTGGACTGTCGCGGCATGTATTTTTGTAATAGCGACCATATGGGGCTAGTTGTTTGAAGCGTGAGAGAGGGTTTCATTCATGTATCCACGTCGGCGACAGCGAGGGTCTTGCTGGTCACGCCATCTTCTCGTCCCATTAAGCAGCAGTATATCCAGCCTTGAACGGTTCACATAGCGCCAGTCGGCAAACCTCGTAAAATCTCCGTTTCGTAGAATGTGATTCGAGGTCTTGTCCACTGAAGCAAGTGCCTCCATGTTGACCTGGTCTTTCTTGCTCATAAGAGACTCAAGAAAGTGGTTCTGCACTGCCACTTTGAGGCGATAGATGATCTGGGATCTTGCACCAGGTGGGAAAATTACAAGACCTCCCTCTTTTCAAGCCCCCCTTTCCCATTGCACTCAACCGCCATCTCACCTCTCTCCTCGTACCATCGCCAACATACTTTTAATCTCTCTTTCTCTCTCTGTCGTCTAGAGACATTTCTGGCGTATGACCACACGGAGGTGCCCGTACCTGAAGGTCCTAAGAACACGCCGTGCAGTCACCCAACAGATAATACGCTATCTCGTCGCTTGAAGGCGCTCGTTTAATCCATCTTCTGATTGCCTCTACCAAGAAAGCGAGTGCGATGGCGCGAACCACCTGGTATTTAGTGGTAAGCATTCGAAAGATGTGTACCATTGCATAAATATCCAGCAAGTCA
>NC_046666.1:111615620-111623653 GCF_010883055.1 Belonocnema kinseyi | reverse complement strand
TCTCTGAGGGAGAGACATCCAGATTCTGGCATATATTTTAACATTTTAACTGTCTTGTCCAGTCGAGTCAGTGACGTTTTGATGATTCTACCACCCCGAAGGATGAAGTCCAGTCTCGACAAGAAAAAGACCGAGGTCGTCTCGAGTTTTTGCCATGATAAGAGGAGTGACGCATGAATGGCCTCCACGTCTTGAATCGCTCTGTCATTGCGAGTCAATCAGGTTCTGATTGAATCGGGCACCCGCGGTAACCGCTAGGTGCTCATAGGTCTCCTCGTCAGAGAGCAATTTAACAAATTCCCTTTAATCGTAAAATGCGATTCTACTACTTTGCCACGATCCAAAAACAAAGTGGCACATTTACTCGATTTGAATTTAAGACCTATCCTATTGCACAGCACCGAGGCTGCGTCCAGCAAAGACTGCATGTCCTGCTGGCTGCTGTTCAGAGCTGCGAGGTTATCCGCGTAGGCGAGGAGATCTATGACGTACCAAACATTGGGAAGCCCACATCTAAATTTTTAAGTCCCCGATTTATAAGCTCAAACACAAGGTCGAATGTGATCATGCTGAACGGAAAATCCTGTTTCACTCCTGCACCCATAACTAGGTTGTCCGTGCAGCCCCGATCATTCCTCACCCTCGTGGAGCAACCACTGAGCAAGTACAGGATGAGATGAGTGACGCCTGGCGGCATACCAAACACGTTTAGGGCATGACGAATAGTCCCGTTGAGCACAAATGGAAAGGCATTAGTCAAATCTAACCATGCTACCGCCAGATTTCTTCGCTTACTTCTGGCTAGCTGCATTACCTCCTGCAGTACGAAGTTATGCTCACAGCATCTCTCATACGACAGAAAACCCTTCTGCCCCAAGAGAGCCTGTCGTTCTTGACCGCCCAGCCAGTGATCCTATCCGAAACTGGATCTCTTCATTTAATTTGTCATTTTATCGATTTGAGTATAGAACCGACGCCATAGCAATACTGAATTACATCGATTAAGTAAGTATTGAAATGGAGCAGTTCTTCATGTAGAACTCGCAACATTCATAAGTTCAATATTAGCTGTTCTCAACCATCGAAACAGACGCTGTTCCAATTTTGTATGGCTTACGTAACGAAATTTGAATCACAGTGCGTCGATATAGATATATTCCATCGCGCTGAGTTGAGGCGCCGGACAATATGTGTTGGGAAGAATTAAACAATAATTATTTAAATATCAAATCACGCGTGCTCTCAAATTTAAACGGTGCACGTAAATAATTAAAGTAACAAACATCGTTCATACAATAAAGTGCGAGAGTTAAGGAGTTACAGAGTTAAGGATACATATACGTGCGTCTAAATTTTTGAAAGTAAAATTCATTAATTTTTAAAAATAAAAATTTTGAGCTTGCACATTTGATCCGCTGGAGTCATTTTTATAGCAAAGCATTACTACATGGAAAATCTCCATATAATTGTATCGACTCATCGTAAAAAAGTGTTATAAACGTTCCTCAAACCAAAATAATATCACAAAAAAATTAATTTCATTAATTTTTACTAAAAGTTGTTTTGTTGAAAAAAATCGACTTTTTGTAAAAATTATTTTATTTTGAATCATTACTAGTTACAAATGATGATTTGACGACCCACGTGCGCAGGGTCGTGCATTAGGTAATTCAATACGTATTCTACAAGAACTTCGAATTTTTCCAACACCCAAAATAACTCTCAATGGTGAGTCGACGACCCGGGTGCGTCTGATCGTGCACCAGGTCCTTTCGAATGTCATCCACGAGAACTTTTTTAAAATTTAAATATTGTCAATAATCAAAACAATTACAAATGTTAAATCGACGATTCGGGTGCATCGGATCGCGCACCAGGTCATTTAGAAGGTCATCTACGAGAACTTTTTGAAAATTTAAATTTTGTCCGTAACCAAAATAACTACAAATAACTACCACCCGGGTGAGCCCTGCCACGAGAATCCAGAGTCTTTATCTGAAGAATAAAAGAAGGGCAATGCAATGCCTCACCATTTGTAGCTGTTTTGGTTATGGACAAAATTTAAATTTTCAAAAAGTTCTCGTAGATGACCTTCTAAATGACCTGGTGCGTGATCCGGCGCACCCGAATCGTCGACTTAACATTTGTAATTGTTTTGATTATTGACAATATTTAAATTTTAAAAAAGTTCTCGTGGATGACATTTGAAAGGACCTGGTGCACGATCAGACGCACCCGGGTCGTCGACTCACCATTGAGAGTTATTTTGGGTGTTGGAAAAATTTGAAGTTCTTGTAGAATACGTATTGAATTACCTAATGCACGACCCTGCGCACGTGGGTCGTCAAATCATCATTTGTAACTAGTAATGATTCAAAATAAAATAATTTTTACAAAAAGTCGATTTTTTTCAACAAAACAACTTTTAGTAAAAATTAATGAAATTTATTTTTTTGTGATATTATTTTGGTTTGAGGAACGTTTATAACACGTTTTTACGATGAGTCGATACAATTAAATGGAGATTTACCATGTAGTAATGTTTTGCTATAAAAATGACTCCAGCGGATCAAATGTGCAAGCTCAAAATTGTTATTTTTAAAAATTAATGAATTTTACTTTCAAAAATTTAGACGCACGTATATGTATCCTTAACTCTGTAACTCCTTCACTCTCGCACTTTAGTGTATGAACGATGTTTGTTACTTTAATTATTTACGTGCACCGTTTAAATTTGAGAGCACGCGAGATTTGATATTTAAAGAACTATTGTTTAATTCTTCCCAACACATATTGTCCGGCGCCTCAACTCAGCGCGATGCTCATGTGAAGCTCCTACCTTATAGATTCGTTGGATCCTCGCTGTTCGTCGTCATTCAAACCAGCAGAGTCGAATGGAGTGAAGCATTATGAGTATATCTATGTCGACGCACTGTGATTCAAATTTCGTTACGTACGCCAGACAAAAGAGGAACAGCGTCCGTTTCGATGCTTTCGAACAGCTAATATTGAACTTATGAATGTTGCCAGTTCTACATCAAGAACTGCTCCATTTCAATACTTACTTAATGGATGTAATTCGTTATTGCTATGGCGTCGGTTCTATACTCAAACCGATAAAATGACAAATTAAATGAAGAGATTAAGGTTCGACTCTTTTACCTACGGAGTTCTAATTTATGTGAAGAGTATTAGTCCAATGTATTATTGAACCAATATAGTTACATATTTTTTCGGTGTCGTCGTGGACGCATTTATGTCATACAATCAGTTGATCTGATAAGAGCAGATTTATAAACTTTAATTACAGACACAGATATAAACCATCGATTCTCTTCGAATTTGATGCTTCAACTATCTAATTAATAAAAATGAAATGAAATAAGATGAAGTAATAAACGAAAGAAACAAGATGAATAAGATAACTGAAATAAATAAAAATAAGAGTATTCGGCTAGAACGTCGGCAACAAATGGTAGGCAGCAGAACATCAACTACGACTGCGGAGGATGTTTCGATTGGGAGCTCTCAGCCGACTACTTCCAAAGGAATGTCACGAAAACGCATCGATTGTACTTGATCACGATGGCTACTTGATGCGCTGCTAACTTTAATACGAGATGGTAGCGACCACAACTCCTCCTGAAGATGAGCTTGAACAACAAAGGGTTCAGATTATAGATAGGAACCTCTATAACGACAATTTCATCATTGCTACAACCGTCGGTTCCCAACTACAATTGGTAATCACAAGAAAAACCACATTCTAATTACCCGGATGCCAGATCCACTTGGCTATTGAAGATGCTTATCTCAATGCGCGAGATTTTTTATATAATCAATTGGTCTTGCTTACTCCTGAAACTAATGCTAATGAAAGTTGTAATCAGTCTCAAATTATTCGTCATGATTCCTTACCTGTTAAACTTCCTCATATCACTTTACCGGAATGTTCAGGAGACTACAAGGATCGGCAGAATTTCCGCGATTTATTTAATGCTTTAATAATTCAAAACGATTCCTTGTCAAATGTAACCAGATTACACTATTTGAAATTGTCCCTAAAGGGTGAAGATAAAGGTTTTTCAAGGCATGTTTCGATAACTGATACTAATTTTATCTCCACTTGGGAGTCGCTAAAGAACAGATTTCACAACAAGAGAGCTTTAATCTCAACTCATTTACAAGCCTTTATCAATTATCCTAATGTGTCGAATAATATTCTAGAAGACTTAAAAAACTTACGCGATAAAACAAATGAGTCATTGGCGGCTCTCAAAAATCTTAAACGCTTAACAGAACATTGGAGTGATTTATTAGTACTTTCAGGGAATGGGAGATGCATATTGGTTCTAGCACTGATTATCCCACTTTTCAGCAACTTGAATCATTTTTGGAGACTCGCATACGTATTTTGGAGGCTATTAAAGCTTCAAAGCCTGGTGCGAGTTCTCAAGAAAAGAGTAAGGCTTCAAAACCATCCGGAGTTAGGAGGCACAATGCCACTTCTAGCTCAAAGTGTCTACTTTATAAGGATAATCACTCTTTATGTAAATGCAACCAATTCAAAGCTCTGTCCGAGGACAGGCGTATGGAAGTTGCTATAAATAATCATTGTTATAATTGTCTCATGCCTGGACATCGACCTCATAATTGTGTTAGTAGATTCAAATGTTACAAGTGCGGTAGGACACATAATTCCCTCTTGCATTCCGATGATTATAACTCAAATCCCACCTTACCACCAAGTGATTCTGCATCGATTATTTCTCAATTGGTAGTTTCAGGTTCTCTCGCGTCATAATCAAATGATCCCCACAATTCCACCCTGGGGGTGGGGGTGAATCATGTTTCGCCTAAAGAAGCAGACGATAAAGTTTCATTTCATTTTCTGAATAGTCATCCAAATTTCTCTCGCTCAACCTTACTCGCTACGGCTGTTATTTCCTTCTAAGTTGAAAATGGAAGAAGTCACAGATTTAGAGTTTTGCTGGACCAACGATCTCAATATTGTTTTATTACCGAGAGAGCAATCAAAATATTAAGTTCACCCTACAAAAAGGTTAAAACAGTAGTATATGGGATTGGAAGAGTTATCATTGGCTCTTCAAGAAATTTAGAAGAATTTAATGTAATTCCTACAGAAAAGAACTGTCTTAAAGTCCACATCCAATCTTTAGTAGTATTACACCTTACATCATATGCTCCTCCTGTAAAATCTAATGTGGAAAATGAAGATCAATTAAAAGAGTTACGGTTAGAAGATACAAATCCCTTTAGCTGCCATGAAGTCGATTTGATTTTAAGGGCTAATAAATATGGCTAATGTTTACTTTCTCGTCTCCAACAGGGTATATTGGATTCTCTTACTGCGCAAAGTACAGTTTTTGGTGGGAAATTATGTGGGCCGGTTCCAGTCACAAATAAAATAGAAATTAACATTTCAGTTACAGCACATCAGGCTATTTCAGCAGAAGTCTTGCATGAAGACTTAACCAGGTTCTGGGTGTTTGAGGAAGTTCCCTTCAAAAATACTTTGACAGAAGACGAAATGTTTTTTGATGAACATTTCGCCACGAATTACCAACGAACAAAAGACGGACGTTACATGATATGCTTAACTTTAAAAAACGGTCCTCGCATAAAAATATGTGCATCCCTGGAGAGATCTAAGATCGTTTTGAATAAAGTACTTCGTCGTTTATCGGAGAAATCGGAATTATTGTTACAATACTCCAGTTTCTTATTAGAATATGCAAGCCTTGGACACATAGAACTTTTTCATGAAGAGGAATCGGATAGTTTTCCACAAACTGTGTATTTGCCTCATCACCCTATCTTAAGAGAAAGTAGTTCCACTACTAAGTTGAGAGTTGTTTTCAACGCTCCCAGTTTAACTTCCAATAATTCTTTCTTGAATTCTCATCTTCACATCGGTCCTAAGATTCTGAATGATTTGGTTTCAATAATTATGAATTGGAGATCACAACGCTTTGTTTATATGATTGACATTGAAAAAATGCTTAGACAAATTCTAGTTGGCCGTCGGGATTGCGACTATCAAAGAATTGTCTGGATTTCTCATGATAAAAGGCTCGTCTCTTAGAGACTTTTAACCGCTACTTAAGGTAGTGCCTGTGCTCCTAATTTGGCTCACAAAGTGGTTAAGCAGTTAGCTTATGGTGAAGGAAATAGATTTCCTTTAGCCCAAAATATATTATAAAATAATATTTACGTCGATGATGTTTTCTTTGGTGCAGATAGTCAGATTGATTGATGACACGAACGTGCTATCGAATTTACGTTAGCGGAGAATGCTGAGCTGAATGTTCTAGGTTTATTTTGGGATCCTAACTCTGATTCATTCCTTTTTAAAGTGACTTATTCTTTAGTCGAAAATCCAACAAAATTGATAGTTCAATTTGACTTAGAGCATTGTTTTTTTAGATCTACTCAAAATGAAGACGTCTTCAAATTAATTATTTAGAAGTTATTACCAGATATGTACATATTTTTTTTCATTCAAATTATTCGCTTAAAATCGACTTCTTATCACCATAACTCCCGAACTTTTAGAGATAGAGCAATCGTTTTTTTTTTATTTTGCGGAAAATTTCAAGGACTTTAATTCCTGCGAGAGTGTTTGGGACATCGAATGAACAACAATGAGGCAATTAAAAAAACAACTGATTTATCCCCACGTTTTCGGATGCCAGACTAAATAGTTAGAGCCAACAAAATCCAACGTTCAACTTATTTTTATTAAAATATGTTTATTAAGTTCTTCAAAAAAAAAAAAAATTCTCAAAAACGGCTAATGCGAGTTTTTTCTTTTTGGACTCAAAATGATCGTGGGGCATTCCAGAAGTATATTCAGAAAAAAGCTGGCATATGCAAGCCCTTTTGGGTTAAAGTCAGTCCAGGCACACCGTGCGGCGCCTATTACTGCTCTTGCTGAACTCATGGAAGAGCATGATGAGGAAAACTTGCTTCTCAGGGTGTGCTTGACTGATGTCTTCATAGATTTCGCGGGTTAGGAACCATAAATGAGACATTCTTTGCTGAAATTTAGAATCAATAAGGACGTTCTTCGGTTAGTTATGGCTTGAATACTGAAATACTGCCTCTGTTCTGGCAGCAGGATATCAGCTTGCTGTAGGTGCAGACTCTTGCATATTGCACTGTCGTCGCGAGTGATGAGCATAAAACTTAGAGGCCAGGCTGCTAACTATGCCTCAAGAAAAATATCAGTCCCTCCATGGAAGTTTCGACTTCAAGACGAGATAAATAATATAAGAGCAAAACTGAGACGGTTGTAACAATTTCCAAAGAACAATTGGTCACAGAGACTGATTTTATTGATTATCTCCAATAGAGGCCCATAGTCTTGAAATGATCAGACATTTGTCGAACATCTGGGGTACTCATAAGTGAAGTCAACTGGAGACGACGTGGCCGCGTCTAGAAAAGGACAGAGTTGCACGAGAGTTATACCGAGGAGGGAAATAGGGAGATGGAATGCTGTAGCGAGATTTGAAACAAACTGAAGCGAGTATCATGGGCAGATATAAAGTGTCGAGGCTAGAAGGGATGCTCCGCAGGAGTCAGAGACCGACGTAGTACTGTGTTGATGTAATGCGAGGCTGGAGGTTCTCCTAAGAGCCGGGGGGTGGCGTGTCGTTGAGGCACCGAACAGCAAGACAGGAAAGTTATCTCGAAGCTGGAATTTGGAGCCAACATGATACGAGCAGAGCGAGACTAAAGGCGAAAGTAACACACACTAAAGTGCAAAAACATGTGGATACAGAAACGAGCGAATGCAGACTGACGACGGAGCACACCGTCGCTCGGGGTTTTGAGACCCCTCGGGTGAATCCTGCCTCCTTTTGGATATAGGCCGGCAACCCTTTCGTGCAGGATCGTACAGAGTTATTACTCAGTGTAACGCTTCTGTTACATCCTCCCCCTCCCGCGGGAATTCGGGTGTATACCTGAAGTTTGGCCAAGTTCTCTTTCCATTTCTGTTATAGTGT
>NC_046666.1:111614361-111615520 GCF_010883055.1 Belonocnema kinseyi | reverse complement strand
TCAATACGACGATCCAGCAAAAGCCTTCTGCACCCTAGGAACACGGAGCGACCCGAGGACTACCGCCTTCTGCATTTTTCCCGAAAGTGTTTGAGCATATTGTTGATATGCAGGGATGGTTTTTAGGCCATTAGCGAGTGAAAGATTGGCACCTCCAAGAGCGCCGATGATAAGGACGATTAGTTTAACAGAATATTCCGGGTACAATCGTTGCAACTCCCTTATAAGGTCTCGATACCTCTCTTTCTTTCCATTCTCCTTGTCCATAATGTTTTTGTCAGCTGGTGCCGAAAATTCGATAGCGAACATGGTTCGTTTCGCGAAGTCAAGAAGAACCATGTCAGGGCTCGAGTGAGCAACAGAAACAATTTTCGAGAATATAAAGTTACAGTATATGCGGCACTTCCCATTCTCGACAATTGACTCGATTTCCTTAGGAGCATTTAGAGGAGCGATATTAAGGTTAATACCCTAAGAGTGACAGAGATAGTAATAAAGCACTCTTAGTTCCGCATTGTGCCTTTGAATGTAGGTCGTTCCCGCGTGAGTTGGAGAACTAGGTAGTATGTGAGCTAAATGCTCGGGGTGTGCATGGCACGCCCTGCAGCTATCATCAATAATGTCTTGGCTCAAAATGTGGTGACGGTCTGTTAAGGTGGAAATGGTACCGTCTTGGCATGCCAAAATGAAACCCTGCGTACCAGACTTCAATCCGGGCGATTTAAGGAAAGCAAACGTTAACTCACAAGACATTGACTGATCCTTCACATTTCTGTGGAAGATATCTTGCATCCTCTTATCGAGGGTCTGTTCACGAAAGTTTTTCTCTTATGCTCTCTTAATTCGGGCTTTCAGGAGTAAGTACTCGAGATAGATAAGAGTTGATGCATTTTGATCACCCCTAATACTGAAGTTAAGTCCGAGTGTTTCAGCAGCCTCCTCCGCTGCTTTGTGCAGAAACGCTCCTCTGCCCACTTCTTCGTGATTCCTGACCATTTTAAGAAGAGGGTCTCTTCCATTTGCAAATCTATGTGCTGTACCCAGAATGATCCTGTTTTGAAGACATTCAAGACTCAATATTCCGCGACCCCCTTGACGGCGTGAGATGTACAGTCGCGGAACGGAAGTCTTAAGATGCATGCTTTTGTTCATGTGCATA
>NC_046666.1:111588767-111614261 GCF_010883055.1 Belonocnema kinseyi | reverse complement strand
CGCCCAGGTATGTATAAGTCTCTCCAGCGCAAAGGTTTCGTATGGCGCTTCTATCAACGAGCTCAGGATCTTCAGGGATGCCATTAAGTTTTCCTCGCTTCAGATAAACCTTGGCGCATTTGTCTACCCCAAATTCCATTCCAATTTCCTTAGTATATCGTTCGACAAGCCCCAGAGCTAGATGCAGTTGCTCTCTGTTTTTAGCATAGATCTCAAGATCGTCCATGTAAAATACATGAGTGACCTTGTACTTTCGATCTGCAGGTTTGCCGCACAAGTACCCGTCGGAATGGCGTAGTGCTAGAGATAGTGGCAATGATGTAAGGCAAAAGAGGAGTGGGCTCATGGTGTCGCCCTGAAAGACACCTCTCTGAAACGTGACCTTGTTAGTTGTCACACGATTTTTTTCCAGATGAGATAGTAAATCTGGATTTCCAAAGCGGCATCAATCTCTCTATGCACCTAACTATTTGCGGATGAACCTTTAAGATTTCCAAAAGACAGATGATAAGTGTATGGGATGTCGAATCGAAAGCTTTCCGATAATCAATCCAGGCCGTCAATAGGTCACGATGGTAGAATGCTGCATCTTTGCAGACATATCTATCGATGAGCAGGTTCTCCCGACATCCGGCTACGCCTTTCTTTGAGCCTCGTTCTTCATACATTTCTTGCCACACAAGTTCAATTGCCCGAACAATCCTATCATTTAGGATAGCCGTGAATATCTTATAAAGCGTGCTCAGACAAGTTATTGGCCTGTAGTTCTTCGGGTCAGCTAAATTGCCTATTTTCGGCAGGAGTATTGTGCGCCCTTCCGCCAACCACTCTGGAATCGGCTCTTCGGACTTCAAATATGTGGTGAAAATACGGGCCAAATGCTGATGGGTTGAAGAAAACTTCTTCCATCAGAAGGTTTTGATACAATCTGGTCCCGGTGCGGAATAGTTCTTCATCCTTCTTAATACTTTTTTCATCTCGGTAGTGATGGCTGTATGAATTTATTCATACATACATTCATTCATAATATAAGTTAATAATATATAAATTAAGTTATGAATGTTTTCCACATATTTGTGCTGTCTAAGAACAACATTGTCCATGAGAGCTATGACTGTGGATTATTTTAGGGTGCATTTCCATGAATTCTCTTGCCTTTTATTCTAGTTTTTCTAAAATATTTCTGTTTTCTTCCATTGCTTCTAATTTTAGTTTTATTATTTTTCCCGTCAAATCGTATTCTTGTTTTTCTTTGTCTTGACTCGAAGTTGTTTGGTTGTGGTGCCCTCCTTTATAACTCTCGAATAGAAAGTAGCACTCGTTAATGGTTTTGTCACCGTATTTCTCCTGGTTTCCGTAGTTGGTTGGTCCTGAAATGTCCCCTCCCATCGCTTCTTCCTCATCTTATACCAATTTGGTTACTGATGTTAGTTTCGGTTATTCTACTGAGGTTTTGTTGTGCTTCAGTAATTTCCTCACATGGCTGTGAGGGTGGTATCGTATTTCCCTTCCTGGTACTCCGGATCCTCGGTGTATCAACTAATTTGCGGCCAGGCATCTTTGTACTCTTTGTAGGTGGAGAAATGTGTTTCGATCGTTAAGGGCTTTTTGGCACAGTTGGCAGCGTGTGGTATTTTCCGAAAGGTAGAGGATTGGTATTGTCTTTTTGTTCTATTGAACCTCTGCCACTTTTTCCACTATCAATTATAAATATTCTAGTATAAATTCGTTAGTATTTTAAAGGCCTATGTGCGTTTATGTGTAATTGTATTTTCTACTTTAAAATGATTTGTGTTCCATTTACCTATGCTATTTTCTTTAAGGTTTTTCAATGCAGAAATTTTAGGAGAAATTTTCTTCTTAATAATAAAAGGGCCTTCATATTGGCCATATTGTTATCTGTTTTATCGTTTTGTTCGATTAGCTTTTGTGTAATATTTTGGCGTTTTCGTGTGTTTGATGCCAAATTTTGCCGTTAATTCTTTTAGAGTTTTTGTTGACAAATTCTGTAACATTATTAATGTGGAGAACAAAAATAAAAAAAGTATAAATCTAGTAAGTTTAAATCTTTAAAAGTCTCTTGCTTTATTGTAATCCCTGTCACTTTTTTGATTGTGATTATTTCGTCCTATTTCGTAAATATGTCTACAAATACTAAAATGTATTGGTTTGTTTTTCTTTTTTGAACCTGGTTGCAGACCCATGACATCAGCTGATACCATGGTCCATGGTTCTTCTATTACCATTTTCTCCATTAATCCTATCTTACTGTCTGAATATTCCCCTGGTGTGAATTTATTAGATTACCACACATCTTTTTTGTCGTTCACTTCCGCTTTTAGTTTTTCTACACTACTGGCTAACGAAAGTGCGGTAGTTTTTCTCGCTCTCCTGATCTCGAAGGAGCATCCGGGACAAAATTTTAGCTTTCTTTTCGATACGTGACTTCGCAGTCATATTTGAGTAGTTCTAATGCCTATCTGGCTGATCGGTTAGTGGGGTTTTTTATGTTGTGGAACCACTTTAATGCTAAGCGGTTTGTGATTACTTGAAAACTATAGTCTTCTAAATAAGGCCTAAATTTCCGTGTGGCCCAAACTACTGCCAGGTATTCTTTCTCTGAGACCGAATAGCGAGATTGGTGCTGATGCCGGTAGGTCTTTAATTTGCTGGCAGGCTTCATCTTGCTCAAATCCCCAATCCCATTGTTTATCTTTTTTAAGTAATCTGTTCATCCGTTACATTTTGTCGGAAAAGTGGGGGATGAATTTTCTGTACCAATTTGCCATCTCTGTTATACGCTTTGATTATTTAATATTTTTCGGTTTAGGAAATTTTAATATTGATTGATTTTTAAAAAATCTACTTGGAGTCCTTTCTCGTTAACTTTAAAACCTAAATATTTTTTCTCTAAGCCCTGTTTTTTTATCATAACTATGACGTTTGACGTTTGAACTTTTCTACTGTTTGATCAATTATATCTTTAATTTTTGGGCTCACGTGGTGGCATCACTCTTTTATGGGATCGTAGCTCTGCACATCAATTTTATGTAACCAAATGGGTATTTTTTAAATTGATACATGCTCTTTCTAGAGAATGTGAATACTGTGATTTGTTTTGAACTTTCTTCCAACGGAATTTGCAAATAAGCTCATTTTAGATCAGTTTTGGAACTAAATGTTTGCTGATCTTAGAGCGTCTATTATTTTTATCATGAGTGGGATTGGTTAGAGGTATTTTTTTGTAATATTATTAACCTTTCTGAAATCTAAACAGAATCTGCAATATTTCCCTGTTTTTTTATCATAACTATGGCGTTTGACTAATCGGAATAATAAGGTTCTATGATATCTTGTTCCAATAATTTGTCTATTGTTTGATAAATTATTTCTTTAATTTTTGGGTTCGTTTATTCTATACAAGTCGCTAGATCTCTTGGGTTTGAAATTTCTTGCTTGTTGGGAGGCTTCTTAAGTTAAGAATTTTTTTTTTTGTAGTATTCGTTACCTTAATATGGACAGTTTCCAGCAGTTGATTGGCTGCTTGCTCATTGAGCTTGATAATAGCAATCACTTGCTCTCGTCTGTTAGCTTTCATGATCAATACCTTTGCGTCTTTTGCTTTTGCGCCGAGATCTCTCCGAAGGGTTTCCTCTACGTCTTCCTTCGTGGTAATGCTGTCTATATCCAGAATCTCCAGCTTGAAAGTCCAAACCAGATTTCGCATGGTTCCTATGTTCCCCAAATGCTTCTGCAGAGCTTCTCCAAAGGCTTTGACGTCCTTTGTCTCTTTTCCCAGTTCTAGTAAGACCTCTCCATTTCCCGTCCGGCGGATTGACCTAATGCAGGTTTCAGTTTCTCTCGGCTTCAGCTTTGATTTAAGGGGATTTATTAGAATGACAAACGGGATTCCATTTTAAAGCCGCAATTTTGAATATTTTTTCTTGCTTGTTTGCATACGGCATCCAAATTTTGGTCTATTTTGATGACCAGTGCTGGTTTTTGGATGGAATGTTTGTATTTTGAATAATAATAAAAAAGGAGAGAACAATTGACAAAAATTTCGTAGACCCTAAGTGTGGACTCTCGCAGCATACTCATCAACCTTGTGAAACTCAAGAGGCAGGCTCCCTGGGACGCGTCAAATGGCGCGTCAAGATGTTCGTAAATCACGACCCTTTGATTGTTATGAGATGTAGGTCAGTTACAAATACTTAAAAGTATAGAAGCATAAATGGATTCAATTTTAATGAACAGAATTAGCTTATTCATAAAATTGGAAGAAAGTGAAAAACATATTCCTCAAAATCGGGTAGTAATTGCAGTAAGAATGAAAACGTTGAAGTCCATTCAAAAGTGTAGCTTTGCCGACAACTTGAAATCGAGCTTGACACCTACTCCCTCAATCTGAATAATAAGGACTTTATCTAAACTGCTGATTAAAAAGTATTATTAATCTCGAATAATAATCTTCACTAAATGAATTAGCAGTTTGCTAGTTAACAATGTGAGAAAAGCTTACTAAAGCAATTACTGACTTCTTTCGATAAAACTTATCATTTTCATCTTGTGCACTTATTTAAATTTCAAATTATGAACTTTGAAATAAGATTAAATGAAAAATGGGGTTAAAAAGATTATTGTAAGTATTCTATCCATATATAAACGGAAAAAATTAATAAAATGCATGTTTTTGAGAAATGTACAGCATCCTTGAATCGCAGATTTCCACACCTTCATATTCGGTAAATATCACTTTGCGAGTTTACAAGTTCTAATCCAGGTTTCGGGCAAATATTTACATTGAAAAGAAACAGCATATTATGGTAATTATTCCATTTATTTAAATTGGAGGTAGGTCTTCTTAATCTTTATACAGTTTACACATAAATTGTTATATGGATGACAAATGATACTTAAAACATTTCTGTCGAAATTATTTTATTTCTTGAAGCGCGACTGCACAACACACACATACACATACACATACACACAAATATTCCAAATGTGGTTCATCATTAATGAACCCTAATTAATAAACTGTAATGTCTGACATTTTTGTCCACATATTTCCATGCATATCGCCCGGGATTCCACATAAAAGTAAATATTTTTCTTCAGTTTCGAAAAAAAACCATTGAAAAGTAAAATTATTCTGACGTCGGATAATTTTTTCCGCCTCTTAATAAACATTATCTGCCGTCGGACAATTGCAGTTTTTAAGTATTTGCAGCGTTTTTATTTAACTTGAGGTAAATAATATTCGAGGATTTACTGCGACTTGCTACTCTACACTGATAATTGGGCGTTCACATAAATTTGGAAAAAACTTATTTTTGTTTCCGGCAATTTTATCTCTGAAAATGGAGTTTGTAAGTCGCGGTTTATTATAAAATGTTGCACTTTCTGATCAATTTTCAATAAGAGTGACTTCATACTTAATTAATTTTAAGAAACATAATTGTTGAAACAATGAATTATTATTGTATGAAGTCACTCTTATGGAAAATTGGATTGAAAGTGCAACATTTTCTAATAAACCGCGATTTACAAACGTCATTTTCTAGAGATAAAATTGCTAAAAACAATTTTAAAAAATTTATTTGAACGCCCAATTATCAGTGTAGAGTAGTAAATAACAGTAAATCCCCGAGATATTATTTTCCTGAAGTTAGATAAAAACGCTGCAAACAATTGATAAGTGCAATTATCCGACGGCAGATAATGTTTATTATAAAGCTGAAAAAATTGTCCGTCTTCGGATAATTTTACTTTTCAATGGTTTGCAGCGTTTTTATTCTAATTCATATCAATAATATCTCGGTGATTGACTGTGACTTTATGGGGCTTGGGCCACCTGTGGGCACATTTTGTTTCGAAAACGACGAAAAATATTTATTTTTATGCTGAATCCCGGGCGATATGCATGGAAATATGTGAAAAAAATGTCAGACCACCCTCATTGCCATGCCTATTATTACTGAAAGACCTGTAGTTTTAGCACAATCTTCCCTGTGTGATAATTTCTACTATGTGAGGGTATACTGTCGAAACTGATGTTACTGTTACGACTTTCAGGGTTCTTTGTAAATACTGTTTGTCACTTATTAAAATGTTAACATCAATTAGTGACATTAGAGTGTAGAGTTTGTATAGTGTGACTCAGGCCGGTCTAAAATTGTAAATTGTAACAAATTTGTACAAGTATACGAGATTCGAAATAGTTGTGTAAGCTTGAATATATGTGCGTGTATGCGTATATGATTGTGTGTTGTGTAATAGCGCTTCAAAAAACATAATAATTTTGACAGAAATGTTTTAAGTATCATTTGTCATCCATATAACAATTTATGTGTAAACTGTATAAAGATTAAGAAGACCTACCTTCAATAAAAGTAAATGGATTAATTACCAGAATATGCTGTTTCTTTTCAATGTAAATATTTGCCTGGAACCTGAATTTGAATACTTAAAATACTTAATTTGAAATTCAAGTAAATGCACAAGATGAAAATGATCATTTTTATCGAAAGAAGTCAGTGATTACTTTAGGTGTCAAGCTTTGGGTCAAGCTTTCGGCAAAGCTATACCTTTGAATGGACTTCAACGTTTCCATTCTTACTACAATTATTACCCGATTTTCAGGAATATGTTTTTCTCTTTCTTCCAATTATATGAAGAAAACAAATGCTGGTAATTAAAATTGTATCCAGTCATCCCTTCAAATGTTAGGTTTCGTAAACGACAGGAATCTCTTGTCAATGAAAGGATAGTTCATTCCACATGGTTCGAAACGCTACGACGTATCTTGCCATGCTGTCATGTGCACTTTAAAATTTCTATTAATATTGCAAATATTAACCGATTTTCATGAATCTTGTTTTCACTTTCTTCCAATTATATGAATAGGCTAATTCTGTTAATTTCAAATTGAATCCATTCATGCTTTCATACTTTGAGTATTTGTAACTGACCTGCATCTCTAAAGTGTCATGATTTACGAGCATCTCGACGCGCCATTTGACGTGTCCCAGGGAGCCTGCCTCTTGAGTTTCACGGGGGTCGTTGAGTATGCTGCGAGAGTCCACACTGAGTGTCACTGACATTTTTCTCTGTTCTTCTCTCCTTTTTTATTATTGAACAAAATATAAACATTTCATCCAAAAACCGGCACTGGTCAGCAAAATAGACCAACATTGGAATGCCGTATGCAAAAAAGCAGGAGAAAATATTTAAAATTGCGGCTTTAAAATGGAATCTCCTTTTGCCAGTCTAACAAATCCCCTTAAGGCCTCTCAGCACCTCTGAATATAATTTCCCTTCAGCTGGCTTAATTGGCACAGCTTCGAGGTGTTCTTTCCTAGCCGGTTTCCTATAACGCTTCTTTTTAGGGCTGCATCGTGTGCCTTTATCTCTTTATTTACCTTATATGGGGGGGGGGGGGTTTACACCTCCTCTGAGTTCGTTAGTGGCTTTTTTGGCCTTCTTTCTCTTAACTAAATTCCAATTCTGGGAATCCGTATCCTCCTTCTTCTCTGTTGGCGTAGCTGCCTGGTTTTCTGCCGGCCTTGATGCTGCTCGCTTGTTTTTTGGCATTGCAGCCGGCGTACTTATGCCCATACAGGAACTTGCTTGAGACTTCAACAAGCTGATGTTCTGCTGCTTTTTAGCAGCTTCCCTCATTCTCGTCGTCAGTTCGACTATCTGACTGATTATTTTCCTAATGGACATCCCTTCAGCCTCTATATTCTTTTGTAGGCACATCGAACTCTTTATGGCATTTACTCTAGGCATAATTCCGGATTCGGATCTCTCAATCTTAATATTGAAAGTTGCCGCGTTGTCTGCTGCTCTCTTTTCTTTACCCTCGGACCTAAGTCCTACACCAGTTCTGTGGGGTCCAGTCTTCATTCAACCAGTCCCAAAAAACACGGAAGGGCTGGGATTTGCCCGGAGCACTTCACGGAAGTTTTTCTCCTATGAATTCTTAGTACGGGCTTTAGGAGTTTGATGCATTTTGCTCACCCCTGATACTGAAGTAAGGTCCGACTGTTTCAGGAGCTTCACCCTCTTCTTTGTACAGAAACGCTCCTTTGTCCAATTCTTCGTGCTTCCTGACCATTTTAAGAACAGGGTCTTGTCCATTTGCGACTATATGTGGTGTACCCAGAATAATCCTGTTGACCACCTTGACGGCGTGAGATGTGGAGTCGCAGAACAGTGACGATATATGTATAAATATTTTAATCGTACAGAATATTCGAGATAAACTACTGGGCTAGACTATACTCAAATTAACGAAGGAAGAGTCACTATGAACCTTTCGGCCTAAATCGTTGGGATCTTGGTGACCTGGACCTTTGTAAGGCATTGAAAGAAAGTACGAGATTTACAACTTCTGAATGTTCTTTTCGCTATGCACTGATGGGAGTCCAGGCAGTAGCGGAACGTCATTGTGAAGAAATGTGTAGCAATCATTTCGCTAATTCCCTAACCTCATGCACCAAATTAAGTGTACCAAATTTAGGGCTAAAGATGGATTAAAAAATGTATTAACAAAAGTGATAATTAATTTATCGCAAATTTCTTAATATGAGGTGGTAGTGTAATCTGGAGAAATGCTAACAGGTAAAATTGAGGTTCACTAGCATAAAAAATGGCTAATAAATGAGACAAGAATAGTTTTGTAAAAAGTCGTTCTTTCACCTCCTTTGTTTAGATAAAGAGTTACCCATAACAAAAGTTTCGCTAAAACTAAAAGTTTTCATTAAAATCAACAGAAATTTTGAAAAATAATTTTTGCCGCTATTTTGCATTCTTATAAAAAACAGATAGCCGAAATTTTTTACGAATTTTTGTATGATTAAGCATACTAGCTGCAAAGTATATACAAAAAAAATCATTTTTTTATAAATTAATTTGAAGTTGAACATGTTTGAGCTTTCAAGCAATCTGCTGCATCTTTTATCTAGCCACATTGTTCGTACATCTCTCCATATACAGGTAAAATTCTCTGCAAAATCCTGCCATTTAGGATATCTGTAAAGATCCTATACAGAGGGTTCCAACAAATTATTGGCCTGTAGTTCCTTGGGTTGGAGAAGTCCCCTTTCTTCGTTAAGAATACAGTGCGTCTTGACACTAACCACTGTGGAATGGGCATCTCCGAATTTAAATATAAGGTGAAGATGTTGGACAGATGGTATTGTGTGTATGATATAATAATATAATAACCCTATCGAAGGTTTTGGCCCGTAGGCGTCGCAGTACTTGAGCCTTCTTCCCATGACTTCTCCTCACTGTTTATATTACTTTTTCAATCAGTGTAAGAATTTCTTAAAATTTGTATTTTTTGGTTATTCTGAAAGCACGAAAAAAATTAAAACAACTAATCTCAAACAAACCAAACAAATTTCTATTTGTTTATATTTTTCAAATTCTTTGTAAACAGATTCTGAAGCATTTATTCTCTATAATCTTTTTATCAGCGATTATGTTTTTACCATTAAAAAATGTACTTTGTTATACAAATATTACAGGAGAAAGCTAAGAATGAAGAAGAATCCAATTCTGCTGTATGTATAATATCTCAAGTGGAGCATGCTGGAAAACAATTAGATGGTTTAAAACTAAATGAACTCCTGGGGACCGAATTATTGGAGTCGCTTTCAGATCCACAAGGATCCCGTCTAAAGTAACTTGTTGAAAAAAATCTTATATACTTTTCTACTAATCCTTTAAATGCTAAGAAACATGTCATTTCAGGCATTTGGTATCGCAGATAGAGTTATTTAAACAAATAAAAACGTGCAAGAACGATGGTAAAATCATTGAAGTTTCACATAAGGAAAAGGGAGTTTTGGAATTTGGAGTTCTTAAGTATCAGATGATGTATCTCCCTGAGAAAGCTCGATTGCAGGAAATGGCACGTATTGGACAACTCGAACAAAGACTTGGCCGTTTAGAACACATCATTGGATCTGCTGACGAGAAGCTTACGACGTTCTCACAAGTTAGTGACATTGGATATTTGATGTTTTATATCATGTTCGTCAATCCAACAGTATGCAACAGTTATAAGACTGGTATAGGATAAATGCCTAGAATCTAATCAATCTTTTTTTATTTGTTTCCAAACGGTTCTAGCATTTTCCCTTTCCCTGCTCCGCAAAATAGCAAAGTATTCATGTTTGGAGCTTACGAAGGCATTAAATAATACTGGGAGAGAATCGCTATTTTCAAATATTCTGGTGGATCCAATGATACAGGCCACCCAAGAAAAGAAATTAATAGAAAATTCCTCTTCCAAAAATCAGCTGAAGTTGAGTTTTAAAATATTTAGGCTGAACCAATTAGCAGCGCAATATAAATAGATGTGTGTAAGTGAGTGGGAGTCCAACTCAGTGTTATTGAAGAGAGCGCTGAGGTGGGGCTAGCAAAGGAATAACAGCGGTCACTACACTTCATTAGGCACCCGCTCACAAACGCGCAACTGTTTATTCTGCGCTCCTGATTGATCCATCTTAAATATTTTATAACTCAAAAACTAAAATTTTAACTGATTTTTGGGACAGGATTTATTCTTTTTATTTGTATACATCCTTATAAATCCGGATACTTGAGTCTGGGACACCCTGTATGTCCTAACGTTTGACTGGCCACATTTACAATGCAGTCGGTACAATATAGATAGATAAACGTTTATTACTTGATATTTCTTAGAATTTGACATAGAATTTATAATAGGATTCAGAATATAAATAATAGATGTTTATTAAAATAATAATTGATAATAATTGATCATGGTGATTAATAATAAAAGATAATAAAGATCAATTTATAAATAACTCAGTCTTCGGATATATAATATAAAGTAGTTCATGTACCTATGGTCGGTATGGTAGGGTGTTTCGGATAACCCTTTACTAATCGATAAGTGTTTTCAGAGAATATATTCGAAGAACACTTTTATGGTAACGATAAATTATAGGTTCTGTGTAATTTATATAATTGATATTAACAGTTGATTATTATTATTATAAGTAAGTATTATGTATATATAACGGTCACAGGCCGTGACATATGCATATATGAAAAAAATGAATGAAATAAAACTGCGTGCCCTGAATAGATCTACGAATTTGCCATTAATCACTTTTCGATATGACGCAAAGTTTTTGTTTTTAGTCGTAAAAACAGCACTGAAAATCAAATAATTAAAGTTTTGAACAAACGACACAAGCTATGAAAAAAGTAAATAGACAAAAGTTGCTCGTGCAAAAAATAGCGAATACTCATTCAAATTTGTCATGAATAATCTTTGATAGTACACGTAGTTCTTTTTTAATCGTAAAAAATAACATTCAAAATCAGGCTTAAATTTTTCGAAAAACGACGCAAGGTACGAACTAAAATTAACAGACTAAAGTTGTTCATCCCAAAAAGATCTGTAAATTCCTTATTAGTCATTTTTAGATTTTTTTAGTTTGTTATAAACTCTGGTTATCAAAATATATTAAAAGTAAAACAATAAACTTTTTGTAAAAAGACAAAAGTCCTGTTAATAGAATGCACACTTTTTAATGATAAAAGTAAGACAGTAAAAATAATTTTGTTTCAATAATAATGCATATTATGAATGGTATAATATAAATGTATTGTAATGATGTATATTTTTCAGGGTGGCTAAGAATAAAATTTAATGCAAAATAAGAAACAAATATTAAAGTAAGCATTAAAAAGGAGATTTCTACCTTTATTTGCAATATCTCAATAAACAGACCCAGACCAAGGTGCAGATATAAATATAATATACATTTGATATAGTAGAGTTGAACATAACGTAGAAAAGTTTGCATTTTTGACGAAATCAAGTGCGAAGCATGAGATACGTGACGAGAATGTGTTCGTTAAAGCGCGAGGTGAGTGCATCATCGAGCGCGAAGCACGAGACATACCAACTTTTTATTACTGTATTAAAAAACGCACTTTCGAGGAACTCCTTTTAACATCATGAATAATTGATTTTTAAATAATTTGTGCCAATAAACCCATTTTCGTCCAAATTTTTCCTTAGCACCTTTTGGACTGCGACTCTACATTTGACGATTTAATGCATGATATATGTTACCGAGAATGTTTTTTCAATACATTTCAACAATTATATATGAAGAAGGTAAATATTGAAATTATGTTTATTGAGTTTGAATTACAAAAAATCCGTAAAAATGACTTCTTGTTTTTTATTTCAAGATAAAATGAATTTTGCGCCTCTAATTGAAGTGAAAATGATTTACAATATACCTCAGCTTGTTCACATATAGTTAGAGGGTGGCCACATGTCAGGAAAGTCAGGGAAATGTAAGGGAAATGTAAGAAAATTGGGCCAAACTTGATTTTTTTAATATCAAGGTCTTTTAGGCAGGATAAAAAATATTTCGCTAGCGTCATTGCTGTACAAGTATAAATTCCCCTGCTCTCAACGGTTTTCTTTTTTTTTTTTTTTGTAATGTAGATTTCATTGAAATATTTTTGGTCTTCAGTTAAGAAGAGGGACTACGAATGAAGAACTTTTTTTGGATACACCCTAGTATACAGTCCCGCACGTTATTCATTAATTAGTTATTAAACTATAATGAATATATTTAACAGAAACTTATTCTACATGTAAAAACAAACATTTTTTCTCTTAGGAATTTTTCCTATAATGCATAAATTCTGAGATATTCAGCGTTAAAAAAGGTGTTTTTTCAAGGAAAAGGTCATAATTTTAAAAAAGCTGTATAAAAAAATGTCATCTTGGGCGGATTTGAAAGAAAATACGCATACATTTCACTTGGATTTTATAATCTACAAGTTTCTTCAAAAATTATTTAAATTTTTTGGAAGAGATATAAAAGTTTTTATTCTGACCAATTTCGCTCAGGGTAGTTAAAAGTACTTAAAAGTGGTTAATACAAGATATTAATATAGATAATTATTAATAAAAATGATTTGTTTATTGGTAAAAAAATATATTTTACATTTTCAACCAATTACAATCACTTTTTGCCACAAAAGTACTAAAAAAGTACTCAAAAGTGTTTAAGACAAGATATTGTTATAAACATTTATTTGTTTAACAATGGCTGGGAATGTATATGTATTTAACACTAAATAAATACTACCAATCAATATCAAGCATAGGTAATTAGAGTTCATAAGTTATAGGTTGCAGTACTTAGTTGTGTTGTAATTATACGATATGTGTTAAATAAAAGTAAAAACTGCAATACTGCATAGGTCACAAAATGCTAAATACTATTACGTTACCCTGATACCTAGTGATATTCTATTCCATAGATGTGTTCTTCTTTTTAAAGCTAAGTTCCTCTCACGGCGTCTTGTATGATTAGGACAATTTTTATCGACAAAAGTAAAATATTCACATAATTACTGAGACGCTTCATTTTTAGATATTGTAAAGAGCAAATTGCCCAGAAAAAGTTGTTTTATTTTAGCCATGGACCATTACATACTCTTTCCAAGACATAGTACGTTTGAGTAAGTATCTTAAATTCCTGAATGATTCTTGAAAAACAATGGTAACATTACCAGCCCTCAAAGGAGACAGGGCAATGAGTGCATCGACAGAGACAGAAGTCGAAGGCCCAATAATAATAGCGTCAATTTCAGCTAGATTTAAAGCAAGATCATTATACTCAGCCCAAAGAACGACCCCATCTATGTCTTCTTGGATCTGACTAAGAAGTCTATTTAATTTTGCAGCAGGTCCGGAAAGGTCTTTACACTTTGTGCACGACTACTTAAATAGCAGGAAAACCACTTCATTACTGAATTGGACAGTCTGAATGATTTGAGTTTAAAAAAAAGTAAACTGTGGTTCACTATGTCAAAAGCCTTTTATTAGATAGCATGCTTAACATCAATAGTGTTTTTAAGGGACGTTGTGTGTGTACAGTGTTTGGCTCTGAAGCCCGATTGGATAGGATCTAATGATGTATTGCTATTTAGAAAATTTGGTAGTTGTATGTGTACAATTCGTTGAAGTGGCTTTGATAACGCATTAAGCATAGAAATTGACCTTAAGTCTTCAGTGGAAGTGGAGCTGGTCAGAAAAAAATGAAATCATACTCGTTGAAGGTTTGCAACTGTAAATTGGAGGAGGCAGTGGCAAGTTGTGTCGCCTTGGGTTTCAACATGAATGTAGTAAGGAAGTCACTAGCAGAGAAATTTTATCTGGAGAGTCCTGTTTCGGTTGAATTAACCGCAAGTGCCTGAGAAGATGATTCCTGGTTCTTGCTAATCTACGTTTTGAGTCTGCTCTCCTTATCAATCATCTTATTTTTGCAGTAATCTATGGGGCCCTTTACCTTTGAGAACGTGGTACAGATAAAGGCGCAAGTTCATTAAATGCACTAGTCAAAATTGAAATTAGACCGTTTTTGTTTGTATTCACTTTATGAATTGAGGAGGATCTCGACGAATCATATGCCATTATTAGACATTATGTGATTCTTAGATAAAGACGGAATTGCATGCTGTGAATTATGTACTATAGAAAGTCCCGCAGAGTAAATGACAGATTTAAAATGTTCAGTTAGATTAGTATTCTAATTTTAATTTGCATAAGCCCAATGAGCGAATATCCCCCGCCCCCATTCACCTTAACAAAGGGAAAGTAAGCTACAGGACAATTGAGGCACCTAGAGCAAGAGTCGAACAATTATCATTGTCCAGGAAAAGTACGATCGAAAAATAGTTGGAGCAAGAAAAAGACAAGTTTCGGTTCCGCTGTAAAGACGAACCGATTGCAGTTGGAGGAAAAGAGCGATAACGTAGTCGCTTTTAACCTCGAAATTTATTGTGTTCGTCTCTACCATGAAGGAAAACTTGTCCTTTTCTTGCTCCAACTATTTCGATAATATTATTGTTTCTATCTATTCACGAAGGGTTCTCATTAACCCATTGAGTCCTAAAACGAAGAAATTTCTCTGTCACATTTGAGCTTGAATAGTTTTCTAAAAAGAGCAAAGAATTTATTGTAAAATACTCTTTTCTACTATTTTTAGGCATGTTCTACACGATACAATAGTTTAAAAAACGGTAAATATTGATTTTCAATTAATAATTAACCAATTAAAAAAAAAGCTTTTTTAAGCAATTTTTTGTTTTCAATCAAAAAATAGAGGGGGAAGGGTTTTTCACAGTCGTAAATAAGGACAAAAAAGTGCAAAAAATGTCTGAACTTTAAAAATTTGTTGAGTTTTTTTACTTACGATTTTTTAAACAAAATGGTGGCAAATAAACGGAAATCAACCATTTTAAATTTTGTTTTATCGATATTTTTGATGATTTTTTCGCTCAAATCATATGAATATATAATTATTTCAGTAAAAAAGTATTGAAATAGTTTATTTTTAAACAAAATAAAAATATTTAGTATTGGATAGGTAAACTCATGATATTAAGGGCATGTGATACTTACAGTTTCCCCGGCTTTTTTTCCACAAAAGTGAAAATTTTTAAAAACTGAATTCGGAGATGCTATAAAATATCATAGCGGACGTCCCCGAACTCTTTTTTGAGGGATGATAACAACAAAAATTATTTTGCTAAATAAAAATTGTATGCATATGCATTATTTTCCATCTCTGCCTTTTCGATAATTTGGAAATTTTTTATTAAATAAACTTTTTTGCTTGTCTGCAAACAAGGTTAGTTCCGGGAGATTAGTTACTATGTTTATTTGTAAGTCCAAAGTTTTCGCCCAAAAATATTGTATAGTTTGGAAGTAACGCTCGGGTGAATTGTAACACACATAACCTCGAAATATACACGCACGTTGTTAGCAATATCAAAAATTTGTTGATAAAAAAACATCAAAAAAGTGTGTGGGGACGTCCGTTATCACGTTCGCTATCATTTCCCAGATTTTGAAGGCAAAATATTTCTTATCCTAGGAAAAAAGCCGGGGGAATCTAACACTGAAAAAATCGATACTATTTCCTAAGCGCTATGCAAATTAATCAAATTTTGCTAAATTAAAACTATTTTCGTTCGTTGGACAAAACGATATTTCACCCACAGCATTGGATTTTGGTGTGAAAATGATGTAAAATTGCAATAAAATGATTTTTTATAATCTGGATATCATGATTTTACCTATTAAACACTAAATATTTTTATTTTGTTTAAAAATAAACTATTCAAACACCTTTTTACTAAAATAATTAAATATTTATATGAATTGAGCGAAAAAATCACAAAAAATATCGATAAAACGAAATAAAAAACTCAACGGATTTGAAAACTTCAGACATTTTTTGCACTTTTGTGCATATTTGCAAACGTAAAAAAATTGCTTTCCCCTCTATTTTGTTCATGAAAAAAACTGCTTAATAAAAGATTTTTTTAAAACGTGTTAATTATTAATTGAAGATAAATATTTTCCGTTTTTTAAACCATTGCATCGTGTAGAGCATACCCAAAAATAGTAGAAAAGAGTATTTTACAATAAATTCTTGGCCTTTTTATAAAATTATTCAAGCTCAAACGTAAGAGAGAAATTTCTTCGTTTTGGGACTGAATGTGTTAAGTTCTTGACCTTTCGTAGAATTTTTTATTACTGTTACAGAATTAGAAACTTCATAGGATGTTTTAAAAGCTGGGAAAACGACTACGACCATTTTCCCTCAGTCTGTAAATTCTTTTCACAAATGATTTAATAATTAATCAGAAAAATTCTTGTTTCAGCCAGGATTAAAGATTTCTTATCATTTTTTTACATTATTTTTAATGATTTTAATGATTTAATGATTATTTTTAATTTATTATTTTTACAACTTTCGATAGTTTGTGTCTTGCTATTTTTAATAAAACTATCGAAAAAAATTTGCTGGCGTTAGTTCGCGAGACTGCCGTCTCCTAAAAGTCGCAGCTATCAGGTCGATAACGACCTTCAATAAAAACTTTTAAATTTGTTATGGTGAAATATTCCGGCAGCACATTTGTCACTGTAAATATTTCGACAGGAAAAGTAAAAAAAAATGCCTTGACCATTTTGTTTTTCCCACAGCGTTATATGCGATATTCGATAGCAAAATTTGGAGAAAAAAAAATTTCCGATAATTTTTGTTTTCTCCGCGACGTTATAGGCTTCAAGAAAAACCACTACATATGTTATTGGAAAAATTTGGAATAGTAAATTAAAAAAAAAGTATTTAATGACATTTTTTGAAAAGCACAAAAACCATAATATTGAAAATTTAATTTGCTTCTTTCAGCAGGGAAGCCATATCAAATAAATTGAACAACAACGAATTCATCAAACAGAACATTAAAGTATATAATAGTATAATACTAATGAAAGTTCTTCCAAAAATACAGTTAACGCTGAAAAATACAAAAAACTAACTGTGATAAAGTCGTTAATAAGATGCTTCACATAAGGAAAAGTACGTAAAATGCAAGATGTGAACAAAATATGCAAAAAATATTAGAGGTACAAAAAGTTAAACTATATTATGATTTTAAAAAATTATCGAAGAGAACAAAGACGTTTGAAAAATAACGCTAGAACATGTAGGAACCCTCGCTCTCATAAGTTTTCAATCGCGCGATTATAAAAATCAGTTACATCAAAATTATGTTTCAAAGATGGAAGTAGATGTCAGGTCTATTTTGCCATTAATTTTTTTTTCGAGTCAAAATTTAAACCGAAATTAACACAAAAAAAAACATTTGTTGTGACATTACAAAGAAGAATGTTTAAAATACAAAATTCAGAAATTTGACAGTTGTGTTGGGTTTTGCTACGCGTACGAAACAATTATTGTCCTACATACTTTTTACTCAGGTCTATATTTTTTAATAAAATACTAGTTCCTTTTTCATCATAATAATTTTTGAAATAAAAAAAATGTTTAAATGGGAATTTCAAACATCTGAAAATTGTGCTGGGTTGTGCTAGGCGTGCAAAATAATGATTGCCCTGCATACTTTTTACTCAGGTAAATATTTCTAAATGAAATTCTAGTTTCTTTTTCATCAGAATAATTTTTAAAATAAAAAATTTTCAAAATGCGAATTTCGAAAATTTATCAATTTTGCTGGGTTTTGCGAGACATAAAAACCATTATTGCCCTACGCACTTTTCACTCAGGTCTATATTTTAGAATGAAATACTCGTTTCTTTTCCATCACAATAATTTAAAAAACTAAAAATTGTCAAAATGTGCATTTCGAAAATCTAAAAGTTGTGTCGGGTTGTACTCGGCTTGAAAAATAATTATTGTCATACACACTTTGTATGCAGGTAAATATATTAAAAATGAAATACTAGTTTCTTTTTCATCAGAATAATTTTTTTTTCAAAATGCGAATTCCGAAAATCCGAAAGTTGTGCTGGGTTGTGCTAGGCCTACAAAACAATTATAGCCCTGCGCGCTTTTTACTCAGGCAATAGTTTTTTAACAAAATACTAGTTTCTTTTTCATCAGAATAATTCTTGAAATAAATTTTATTTTCAAAATGCGAATTTCAACAATTCGAAAGTAGTGCTGGGTTGTGCTAAGCCTGCAAAACACGGATAGCCATACACACTTTTTCCTCAGGTCAATATTTTTTAACGAAATACTAGTTTCTTTTTCATCAGAATAATTTTTGAAATACATTTTATTTTAAAAATGTGAATTTCAAAAATCCGAAAGTTGCGCTGGGTTGTGCTAGGCCTGCAAAACATGTATAGCCATACACACTTTTTGCTCAGGTCAATATTTTTTAATGAAATACTAGTTTCTTTTTCATCAGAATAATTTTTTAAATCAATTTTTTTTAAATGCGAAATTTGAAAATCTGAAAGTTTAAAAAAATTGTATTTCAAAAATTATTATGATGTAAAAGAAACTAGTATTTCATTTAAAAATATACACCTGAGTAAAAAGTATATAGGACAATAATTGTTTTGGACGCGTAGCACAACCCAGCACAACTTTCACATTTTCGAAATTCGCATTTTGAAAAAAAAAGTTATTCGAATGAAAAAGAAACTAGTATTTCATTAAAAAATATAGACCTGGGTAAAAAGTATGTAGGACAATAATTGTTTAGTACGTCTAGAATAACCCAGTAAAATGTTCAGATTTTCGAAATTCGCATTAAAAAGAAAATTATTTTTAAAATTATTCTGATGAAAAAGGAACTAGTATTTCATTGACAAATATTGACCTAAGTAAAGAGTGTGTAGGGCGATAATGTAGGGCATTTTGACAATTCAATTTTGTAATGTCACACAAAATAGTTTGTTGTTAATTTCAGTTCAAATTTTGATTTACAAAAAACACATTTTTACGACACAATTGAACACAAATCTAGCACAATTCAGCATATTATTTTTTTTCGAAGAAACAAAATGGCATTTCTGCCCCGGAAAATTGTATTTGGCATTTTGGCTCCAATTTTAATTTTTTTTAAATTTGCGGCACGATGGACCACAAGACTAGCACAATTCAGCACAACTCTTATTTTTTTCAACAAAATAAAATGGCGTTTCTGGCCCAGAAAAAGTTTGTTTTTAATGCTGACTAAAATTTTGAATTTTTAAAACTCGTTTGCGGCATAATTATACACAAACCTAGCACAATTCTGTACAATTTTTTAAAATTTTTTAATGGCTTTGCCAATTTTTTGGACATGCAACTCGACCTGACATCTACTTCCATATTTGACACATAATTTTGTTGCAACATATTTTTATAATCGCGCCCCTCAAAACTAATGAGAGCGAGGATTCCTGCATGTTCTACCGTTATTTTTCAAACGTCTTTGTTTTCTTTCGTGTTTTTTTAAATAATAATATATTTTCACTTTTATGTACCTTTAATATTTTTTGTATATTTTCTTTACATCTTTGCATTTAACGTAGTTTTCCTTACACGAAGCATTTTATTAACGATATAATCACACCCATTTTTCTGTAACTTTCAGCGTTAACTGTATTTTTGCAAGAACTTGTATTAGTATTATACTATTATATACTTCAATGTACTGTTGGATGAATTACTTGTAGTTTAATTTATTTTCTGTGGCTTCCCTGCTGGAAGAAACCTATTGGATTTTCAATATTATGGTTTTTGTGCTTTTCAAAAAAATTGTATCAACTACTTTTTTTTGATTTTATTAAAATTAATATATTAAAAAAATTTCTCTGAAATTTTGTTTTCTCCAAATTTTTTTATCGAAATTTTTACAATAACAAATTTAGTTGTTTTTATTACAGCATATAACGCTGTAGGAAAAAAAATTGTCAAGATATTTATTTTTATTTTTCCTATTGAAATATTTACAGTTAGAAAATGTAGCCGTTTTTTATTGAAGCCTGTAACGTTTTTCGAGGGAAAAAAATTTTCAGAACGTTTTTTATTTTTTGAAAAATGTGCTATCGGAATATTTCACAACAACAAATATAGTTTTTTTATTGAAGCCTATAACGCTGTGGAAAAAAATCAATTTTTCAGGGCGAGCAGTCAAAGTCGACCTGAAGGCCGCGACTTTTAGGAGAGGGTAGTCTCACGAAATAACGCTGGTTATTTTTTTTTTATGGTTTTATTAAAAATAGCAACACACAAACTATCGAAAGGTGTAAAAAAGTCGATTTTGATTTTTTTTTAGAGTAAGCCCCCTTTCTTCGGTGCACGTCACCTATTAGCATAATAAATCTTTAAACCTGGCTGAAACAAGAATTTTTCTTATTAATTATTAAATCATTAAAAAAAAAATTATAGACTGAGGGAAGAGGGTCGTGGTCGTTTTTCCAGCTTTTAAAACATCCTGTGAAGTTTCTAAAACTGTATCAGTAATAAAAAATGCATAAGCAAGGTTAGAGAAACATTTTGATTCGTGAATAGATAGGAATAATAATATTATCGAAATTATTTTTCAATGGTACTTTTCCTGGACAATGATAATTGTTCTACTCTTGCTCTAGGTATCTCAATTAGCCTGTGGTCTTACTTTCACAGCTGAACCCCGAAGACTTTAATATATATAAAAACAGACTCCGTCCCGATCCCTTCTCTCCTTTCTGTCCCTGCGAAAGTTTATGTTACCCTATAAAAACATTGCACTCATTAACGTGGCAAAAGCTCAACTTGTTCAAGAGATAATGTGGTAAGTAAGCAAGTAAACACTTTGGGACTTGTGCTTGGTCAACCGGGCGAGTGGCAGACCCCCTCGATATTGTGAGCGATTGTTTTTGGCTAGTTTTAATCATGCATTTTTATTTTTATAAAATCGATATGACTATATGAATATTTATTATGACGTCGACACTACAGATTTATGCAGAACAGACTCTCCTTTGATCAAATATATTCTGATGGAATCGCGTCAGAAGCCGTGAAAGCCAAAAAAAACAGAAATTCATGAAAAATTGCACCCGCTCCCAGCGAAATCGCGGTAAAATTTCAGCCACAACCACGTGTCACGACCGTGAGATGAATGGTTACAGTCTGTAACGGAATCAGTACGACGATCCAGCAAGAGCCTCATGCACCCCAAGCACACGGAGCGACCCAAGGACTACCGCCTTCTGCATTTTTGCCGCAAATGTTTTAGCATATTGTTGACACGCAGGGATGCTTTTTAGGCCATTATCGAGTGAAAGCTTGGCACCTCCAAGAGCGTCGACGATAAGGACGATTAGTTTAACAGAATATTGCGGGTACAATCGTTGCAACTCCCTTATAAGGTCTCGATACCTCTCTTTCTTTTCATTCTCCTTGGCCATGATGTTTTTGTTAGCTGGTGTCGAAAATTCGATAGCGAACATGATTCGCTTCTCGAAGTCAAGAAGAACCATGTCAGGCCTCGAGTGAGCAACAGAAACAATTGTCGAGAATATAAAGTTCCAGTATATGCGGCACTTCTCATTCTCGACAATTGACTTGATTTCCTTAGGAGCATTTAGAGAAGCGATATTAAGGTTAATGCCGTGAGAGTGACAGAGATGGTATTAAAGCATTCTCAGTGCCGCATTGTGCCTTTGAATGTAGGTCGTACCCGCGTGAGTGGGAAAACTAGATAGTATGTGAGCTAAATGCTCGGGGTGTGCATGGCACGTCCTGAGGCTATCAATTGACTCGCGGTGGCTCAGCAAAAGTTTACAAACGTAGGTTTCTCAGCGATACTCCTAAGTAGGAATTTCGTGCGATTGGCGCTCTCTCGACAAACAAATACCTACAAGAGTGACGATTCTAGTGTGCTCTTCGGTGCGAATGCGTTGGTTTCATAAAAAATCTGCACTCGTGTATAAACAGCGATGATCAGGTAGTGTGTTATTCCGTTTTGATTGATCACTTTATTGCACCAAAAAAATCTCGAAATATACCTACTTTTCGTGCTGTACAGTGGTTTAACGCTGGAAAATAAGTAGAAGGATCAAGATATTTTTCCAAATTTACCTGGCCTTAACTTGGGATTTGAAATACCAAAAAAGTATTCGGGGATGGTGGAATGGAGCCAGACGATAAGATGTCGTTATACATTTTTAAAATAATGATATTGGCTTCAAAAGGAAAGTGGCTAATGATATTATTATTAATTTTATGTGATCTGCGAGAAGATTTAAATTTTAAGGAAGAAATGGTTATAGTAAGTTTATTTTCGGTGGATGGAGCCACAAGGAACTGGCTAGTCCTAAAGTCACTGGGGAACTTTTAGTGGAAAACAGTATAAGGACCCATGCCAACTGCGAGATCTTGTGGTTTTCTGGCTGAGTGAATCTATTTTAAATGACTTAATGACTCTCCAAATTGTGGAGATAAATGATGTTCTACCAAGCTTCACGCCTATCCCTAATAACGCTATCGCATTTCTCATTCTTCCAAGGCGCTGGAACAAAAGGTTTTTTTTTTACATGGGATATGGGTTTGTGGTTTCGAAGTGTCTGAGGGTACCGCGGATCACATGATAGCCTCAACCGCGCATTTAAAAATAGAATTATAACAAGAAATTGGATCCGATGTGGATGCAAGAATGTCAGTAGCCCTGGATTTTATGAGATATTTTAAATTGAAAGAAAAAAAACGGCCAGTTAATAATTTTTAAGTTATATTTGTGTAAATAGTAGTTGGAAATAAGTTCTTACACATTCAGGATAATGGCCACTGGGCAATGTTCACTGTCTAGAGTTTCATCCCACACATCATATACACAAAAGATATGAATTTAAGGGCTTATAAAAAGTAAGGTCCAGAATACCGCGACAGTTCCATTGCATAATTCACAAACCATTGACCTTTACGATACTAGGGCTGTAAAAGATTTGGAGATAGAGAGGAAATACTAGCTGAAAGAGATTTTATTGAGTTGTGGCGTTCCTCTGTTTGTGAGAAATTACCAGAGGAAGGAACGCTGATGAAATGAGTGAACATTAAAAGTAGATTGATAATAACATAGCCTGACAAATTTTAAAGCCAGAGACCAGACCTAACATTTCCGAAGGATTTTGATGCGCTGAATCCGAATCTGAACTCAAAATTGCTCCTGTACGTCAGGTTTTCAAGATATCTTAACCTAAAAGTGCAAAAAACGCGGTTATTAGCTGTTTTTGAGGTTATGTAACTGATCAAGAAAAACGTCTACCACAAAAGCTAATATGAAATTTGAAAGTACTAATCTTCCCCTTTCAAAAATACTTGGATTTATTAGGATATCTTTATTTTTCACTAAAATATTGTAATTTGAAATTTTTTATTTCAGCGTTTTAAGGGGGGGGGGGGGGGGGGGGGGGGGGGGTAACGTTAATTCGTGCAAAAAAGGCACATTTTTGCGAATTTTTTTTACGACGAAATTAAAATCTATTTATTAAAACCAATAGTACATTAAAATATAGCACTCGAAGAATATTTTGTGAAATTTTCATGCAGGAATATTGAAAAATGCGGCAATGGCAGCAATTTATTCGGAAGCGTCTCCGAAAAAGTTGAATTGCGGTGTCCATCATAACTCGGTGCTGTAAGGTAAAAAATATTAACAAATTTAAAAAAAACTCCAGCGTTAAATTATGTACAGAAATAGTGTTCCAAATTTCAAAAGGATCGGTGCAGTAGTTTTGAAGTTATGAGGGACACCGACTGTGAAAACACTGAGTTGTGGGAAAAACGCTTTAAAGTTTTGAACACTAAAAAATTTGGAATAAAACGTTCATAAGCGAGTTTTATCGGCTTACCTCACACTGAATCATCAATGCCAGGTCCGTAAAGAATGTTGCTATCATCCATGTCTAGAGCACCTTTTTGCTCCTGTCTACGACGAATTCTGCCTTCTTTAGTCCGTTCTTCAGCTTCCTACTCCGCTCGGCTTATACGCATGGAGTCAATTGATTGCGCCCATTCATGAGCGCTCGATCCACTACTGATTCCCATGTCTTGCATGAAGATTAGTAAAGCAAAAGAACCTTCATTGAAGACACAGGCTGCCACATAAGCTGCAATCTCAACGATGATAGAGGTTCCACTCAAGTGCTTGGGTGAGATTTTCCAAATAAGTTGGTTCAAACTCTCGTTTGCATTCTGCGTGAAGCCTCCGACACATCGCTCCAGGAGGGCATCTTTGCGTAGATCTTCGTAGATAGGCTTGATAGCATCCAAAACATCCTTGGGAAGAGCACTGTACGTGTGTTTGAACGAATCCAATGCATTAACAGCTGCAGCTTTTTGCCATTTGTACCACGAGTCCGCGCCGCTCGGGCATTTTTCATGCTGTGGATTCTTGTCCGTCGAACTGTAATGAAAGTACGTTGCCCAGATAGCATTCTTCATATTTTCCGCGGAATCAGAGTGACGTCTAATAGCCAAACCGTAGTATACCGTCAGTTTATCAATTACTTTAGCCGTAAGCTTCCCTTTACCAGACAGACTCTTTCTTTTAATCTTCTTGCCAGTCTTAGTTTCAATATCTACAACGGTCTTTTTGACTATTTCACGCAGACGAGTGCCCATTCTTTTCTGAACATGTCCAACACATTCTTTTTTCACAATTGGAAAATCATCACCGTAAGGTTTAGAATTCACTAACCCGGAGTAAACTTTAGAGTCACCGTCGCCGATATAGTTGCGATATCGCACACCATTGCTTACCGAGCGTTGAAACATGGTTTTTATCGCTTCGACCTCCATATTTCCAGCTGCACTAGCATGATTCGCCTGACACTTTCCAGCATTTACATGAGCTTCATGCCACTCTTCGTATTCGACAGAGTCTAATTTACTTTCACAACTTTTACATTCGTGGCAGTATGAACTTTTGACGAAAATGTCAAGAACTTTACCTGTGAAGTAACCGATCAACGAGGTGACGCCGAATAAAGATGAGAAGCCTCTTTTCTCCCAAGTTCCGTCGCCTGATACAGTGAGTTCGTCGGCATCTTCAGTTTTTTTCTCTTTGGCTGTTGCTGCTTTTTCTTCTTTTGTGGCAGATGAAAAAAATCGATTC